>NW_027421960.1:300000-479314 GCF_037893015.1 Macrotis lagotis
GAAGGAACGGCACGGCAAGGGGAAACAGGGCTAAGGCATGACAACGCAAGCTAGGCAATGCACGGCAAGGCAACAAAGGGTAACGCAAGGCAAGGCACGGTCAGGCAAGTCAAGGCTAATGCACGACAACGCAAGGCTAGGCAATGCACGGCAAGGCAAGGAAAGAGTAACGGAAGGCAAGGAATGCAAGGGAAAGCAAGGCAAGGCAAGAGTAACGGAAGGAACGGCACGGCAAGGGGAAGCAAGGCTAAGGCACGACAAGGCAAGGCTAGGCAATGCACGGCAAGGCAAGGAAAGGGTAACGCAAAGCAAGGCACGGTGAGGCAAGGCAAGGCTAAGGCACGAAAACGCAAGGCTAGGCAGTGCACGGCTGGGCAAGGAAAGAGTAACGGAAGGATAGGAAGGCAAGGCAAAGCAAGGCAAGGCAAGTGTAACAAACGGCACGGCACGGCAAGGGGAAACAAGGCTAAGGCACGACAACGCAAGCTAGGCAATGCACGGCAAGGCAAGGAAAGGGTAACGCAAGGCAAGGCAGGGCCAGGCGAGACAAGGCTAAGGCACGATAACGCACGGCTAGGCAAAGCAAGGCAAGGGAAGGAGAGGGTAACGCAAAGCCAGGCACGGTTAGTCGAGGGAAGGCTAATGCACGACAACGCAAGGCTTGGCAGTGCACGGCTAGGCAAGGAAAGCGTAACAGAAGGAAAGGAAGGCAAGGCAAAGCAATGCAAGGCAAGTGAAACAAAAGGCACGGCACGGCAAGGGGAAAAAAGGGTAAGGCACGACAACGCAAGCTAGGCAATGCACGGCAAGGCAAGGAAAGGGTAACTCAAGGCAAGGCACGGTGAGGCAAGGCAAGGCTAATGCACGACAAGGCACGGCTAGGCAATGCACGGCAAGGCAACGAAAGGGTAACGCAAAGCAACGCACTGTCAGGCGAGGCAAGGCTAATGCACGACAACGCAAGGCTAGGCAATGCACGGAAGGTAAGCAAAGAGTAACGGAAGGCAAGGAAGGCAAGGGAAAGCAAGGCAAGTTAAGGGTAAGGGAAGGAACGGCACGGCAAGGGGAAACAGGGCTAAGGCATGAAAACGCAAGCTAGGCAATGCACGGCAAGGCAAGGAAAGGGTAACGCAAGGCAAGGCACGGTCAGGCAAGGCAAGGGAAATGCACGACAATGCAAGGCTAGTCAATGCACGGCAAGGCAAGGAAAGAGTAACGGAATGCAAGGAATGCAAGGGAAAGCAAGGCAAGGCAAGTGTAACAAAAGGCACGGCACGGCAAGGGGAAACAAGGCTAAGGCACGACAACGCAAGCTAAGCAATGCACGGCAAGGCAAGGAAAGGGTAACGCAAGGCAAGGCAGGGTCAGTCGAGGCAAGGCTAATGCACGACAACGCAAGGCTAGGCAGTGCACGGCTAGGCAAGGAAAGAGTAACAGAGGGAAAGGAAGGCAAGGCAAAGCAAGGCAAGGCAAGTGTAACAAAAGGCATGGCACGGCAAGGGGTAACAAGGCTCAGGCACGACAACGCAAGCTAAGCAATGCACGGCAAGGCAAGGAAAGGGTAACGCAAGGCAAGGCACGGTGAGTCAAGGCAAGGCTAATGCACAACAACGCACGGCTAGGCAATGCACGGCAAGGCAAGGAAAGGGTAACGCAAGGGAAGTCACGGTCAGTCGAGGCAAGGCTAAGGCACGAAAACGCAAGGCTAGGCAGTGCACGGCTAGGCAAGGAAAGAGTAACGGAAGGCAAGGAAGGCAAGGCAAAGCAAGGCAAGGCAAGTATAACAAAAGGCACGGCACGGCAAAGGGAAACAAGGGTAAGGCACGACAACGCAAGGTAGGCAATGCACGGCAAGGCAAGGAAAGGGTAACGCAAGGCAAGGCACGGTGAGGCAAGGCAAGGCTAATACACAACAAAGCACGTCTACGCAATGCACGGCAAGGCAAGGAAAGGGTAACGCAAGTGAAGTCACGGTCAGGCGAGGCAAGGCTAAGGCACGACAACGCAAGGCTAGGCAATGCAGGGAAGGCAAGCAAAGAGTAACGGAAGGCAAGGAAGGCAAGGGAAAGCAAGGCATGGCAAGGGTAACGGAAGGAACGGCACGAATAGGGGAAACAAGGCTAAGGCACGGCAACGCACGGCTAGGCAATGCAGGGCCAGGCAAGGAAAGGGTAGCGCAAGGCAAGGCTCTGTCAGGCGAGGCAAGGCTAAGGCACGACAACGCAAGGCTAGGCAATGCACGGAAGGTAAGCAAAGAGTAACGGAAGGCAAGGAAGGCAAGGGAAAGCAAGGCAAGTTAAGGGTAAGGGAAGGAACGGCACGGCAAGGGGAATCAAGTCTAAGGCACGACAACGCAAGCTAGGCAATGCACGGCAAGGCAAGTAAAGGGTAACGCAAGGCAAGGCACGATCAGGCGAGGCAAGACTAATGCACGACAACGCAAGGCTAGGCAGTGTGCGGCTAGGGAAGGAAAGAGAAACGGAAGGATTGGAAGGCAAGGCAAAGCAAGGCAAGGCAAGTGTAACAAAAGGCACGGCACGGCAAGGGGAAACCAGGCTAAGGCACGACAACGCAAGCTAGGCAATGCACGGCAAGGCAAGGAAAGGGTAACGCAAGGCAAGGCACGATCAGTCGAGGCAAGGCTAATGCACGACAACGCAAGGCTAGGCAATGCACGGTAAGGGAAGGAAAGGGTAACGCAAGGGAAGTCACGGTCAGGCGAGGCAAGGCTACGGCACGACAGCGCAAGGCTAGGCAATGCACGGAAGGTAAGCAAAGAGTAACGGAAGGCAAGGAAGGCAAGGGAAAGCAAGGCAAGTCAAGAGTAAGGGAAGGAACGGCACGGCAAGGGGAACCAAGGCTAAGGCACGACAACGCAAGCTAGGCAAAGCACGGCAAGGCAAGGAAAGCGTAACGCAAGGCAAGGCACGGTCAGGCAAGGCAAGGGTAATGCACGACAACGGAAAGCTAGGCAGTGCACGGCTAGGCAAGGAACGAGTAACGGAAGGAATGGAAGGCAAGGCAAAGCAAGGCAAGGCAAGTGTAACAAAAGGCACGGCACGGCAAGGGGAAACAAGGCTAAGGCACGACAACGCAAGCTAGGCAATGCACGGAAAGGCAAGGAAAGGGTCACGCAAGGCAAGGCAGGGTCAGGCGAGTCAAGGCTAAGGCACGAAAACGCAAGGCTAGGCAATGCACGGAAGGCAAGCAAAGAGTAACGGAAGGCAAGGAATGCAAGGCAAAGCAAGGTAACGCAAGCAAGGCTATGGCAAGGTCAAAAAAAGGATACGGCACGACAACGCAAGGCTACGCAATGCACGGAAGGCAAGCAAAGGGTAACGGAAGGCAAGGAAGGCAAGGCAAAGCAAGGCAACGCAAGCAAGGCTACGGCAAGGTGAAAGAAGGCTAAGGCACGACAACGCACGGCTAGGCAATGCACGGCAAAGCAAGGAAAGGGTAACGCAAGGCAAGGCACGGTCAGGCAAGGTAAGGCTAATGCACGACAACGCAAGGCTAGGCAATGCACGGCAAGGCAAGGAAAGAGTAACGGAAGGCAAGGAATGCATGGGAAAGCAAGGCAAGGCAAGAGTAACGGAAGGAACGGCACGGCAAGGGGAAGCAAGGCTAAGGCACGACAACGCAAGGCTAGGCAATGCACGGCAAGGCAAGGAAAAGGTAACGCAAGGCAAGGCACGGTGAGGCAAGGCAAGGTTAAGGCATAAAAACGCAAGGCTAGGCAATGCACGGAAGGCAAGCAAAGAGTAATGGAAGGCAAGAAAGGCAAGGGAAAGCAAGGCAAGGCAAGGGTAAGGGAAGGAACGGCACGACAAGGGGAAACAAGGCTAAGGCACGACAACGCAAGCTAGGCAATGCACGGCAAGGCAAGGAAAGGGTAACGCAAGGCAAGGCACGGTCAGTCGAGGCAAGGCTAATGCACGACAACGCAAGCCTTGGCAGTGCACGGCTAGGCAAGGAAAGAGTAACAGAAGGAAAGGAAGGCAAGGCAAAGCTAGGCAAGGCAAGTGTAACAAAAGGCACGGCACGGCAAGGGGAAACAAGGGTAAGGCACGACAACGCAAGGTAGGCAATGCACGCCAAGGCAATGAAAGGGTAACGCAAGGCAAGGCACGGTGAGGAAAGGCAAGGCTAATGCACAACAACGCACGTCTAGGCAATGCACGGCAAGGCAAGGAAAGGGTAACGCAAGGGAAGTCACGGTCAGGCGAGGCAAGGCTAAGGCACGACAACGCAAGCCTAGGAAATGCACGGCTAGGCAAGGAAAGAGTAACAGAAGGAAAGGAAGGCAAGGCAAAGCAAGGCAAGGCAAGTGTAACAAAAGGCACGGCACGGCAAGGGGAAACAAGGGTAAGGCACGACAACGCAAGGTAGGCAATGCACGGCAAGGCAAGGAAAGGGTAACGCAAGGCAAGGCCCGGTGAGGCAAGGCAAGGCTAATGCACATCAACGCACGTCTAGGCAATGGACGGCAAGGCAAGATAAGGGTAACGCAAGGGACGTCACGGTCAGGCGAGGCAAGGCTACGGCACGACAACGCAAGGCCAGGCAATGCACGGATGGTAAGCAAAGAGTAACGGAAGGCAAGGAAGGCAAGGGAAAGCAAGGCAAGTCAAGAGTAAGGGAAGGAACGGCACGGCAAGTGGAAACAAGGCTAAGGCACGACAACGCAAGCTGGGCAAAGCACGGCAAGGCAAGGAAAGGGTAACGCAAAGCAAGGCACGGTCAGGCAAGGCAAGGCTAATGCACGACAACGAAAGGCTAGGCAGTGCACGGCTAGGCAAGGAACGAGTAACGGAAGGAATGGAAGGCAAGGCAAAGCAAGGCAAGGCAAGTGTAACAAAAGGCACGGCACGGCAAGGGGAAACAAGGCTAAGGCACGACAACGCAAGCTAGGCAATGCACGGCAAGGCAAGGAAAGGGTAACGCAAGGCAAGGCAAGGCTAAGGCACGACAACGCAAGGCTAGGCAATGTACGGCAAGGCAAGGAAAGGGTAACGGAATGTAAGGAATGCAAGGGAAAGCAAGGCAAGGCAAGAGTAACGGAAGGAACGGCACGGCAAGGGGAAACAAGGCTAAGGCACGACAACGCAAGGCTAGGCAAAGCACGGGAATGCAAGGAAAGGGTAACTCAAGGCAAGGCACGGTGAGGCAAGGCAAGGCTAATGCACGACAACGCACGGCTAGGCAATGCACGGCAAGGCAAGGAAAGGGTAACGCAAAGCAAGGCACTGTCAGGCGAGGCAAGGCTAATGCACGACAACGCAAGGCTAGGCAAAGCAAGGCAAGGGAAGGAGAGGGTAACGCAAGGCCAGGCACGGTCAGTCGAGGGAAGGCTAATGCACGACAACGCAAGGATTGGCAGTGCACGGCTAGGCAAGGAAAGCGTAACAGAAGGAAAGGAAGGCAAGGCAAAGCAATGCAAGGCAAGTGAAACAAAAGGCACGGCACGGCAAGGGGAAACAAGGATAAGGCACGACAACGCAAGCTAGGCAATGCACGACAAGGCAAGGAAAGGGTAACGCAAGGCAAGGCACGGCCAGTCGAGGCAAGGCTAATGCACGACAACTCAAGACTTTGCAGTGCACGGCTAGGCAAGGAAAGGGTAACGCAAGGGAAGTCACGGTGAGGCAAGGCAAGGTTAAGGCACGAAAACGCAAGGCTAGGCAATGCACGGAAGGCAAGCAAAGAGTAACGGAAGGCAAGAAAGGCAAGGGAAAGCAAGGCAAGGCAAGGGTAAGGGAAGGAACGGCACGTCAAGGGGAAACAAGGCTAAGGCACGACAACGCAAGCTAGGCAATGCACGGCAAGGCAAGGAAAGGGTAACGCAAGGCAAGGCACGGTCAGTCGAGGCAAGGCTAATGCACGACAACGCAAGGCTTGGCAGTGCACGGCTAGGCAAGGAAAGCGTAACAGAAGGAAAGGAAGGCAAGGCAAAGCAATGCAAGGCAAGTGAAACAAAAGGCACGGCACGGCAAGGGGAAAAAAGGGTAAGGCACGACAACGCAAGCTAGGCAATGCACGGCAAGGCAAGGAAAGGGTAATGCAAGGCAAGGCACGGTGAGGAAAGGCAAGGCTAATGCACAACAACGCACGTCTAGGCAATGCACGGCAAGGCAAGGAAAGGGTAACGCAAGGGAAGTCACGGTCAGGCGAGGCAAGGCTAAGGCACGACAACGCAAGGCTAGGCAATGCACGGCAAGGCAAGGAAAGAGTAACGGAATGTAAGGAATGCAAGGGAAAGCAAGGCAAGGCAAGAGTAACGGAAGGAACGGCACGGCAAGGGGAAACAAGGCTAAGGCAAAACAACGCAAGCTCTGCAATGCACGGCAAGGCAAGGAAAGGGTAACGCAAGGCAAGGCACGGTCAGGAAATGCAAGGCTAATGCACGACAACGGAAGGCTAGGCAATGCACGGCAAGGCAAGGAAAGAGTAACGGAATGTAAGGAATGCAAGGGAAAGCAAGGCAAGGCAAGAGTAACGGAAGGAACGGCACGGCAAGGGGAAACAAGGCTAAGGCACGACAACGCAAGGCTAGGCAAAGCACGGCAAGGCAAGGAAAGGGTAACTCAAGGCAAGGCACGGTGAGGCAAGGCAAGGCTAATGCACGACAACGCACGGCTAGGCAATGCACGGCAAGGCAAGGAAAGGGTAACGCAAAGCAACGCACTGTCAGGCGAGGCAAGGCTAATGCACGACAACGCAAGGCTAGGCAATGCACGGAAGGTAAGCAAAGAGTAACGGAAGGCAAGGAAGGCAAGGGAAAGCAAGGCAAGTTAAGGGTAAGGGAAGGAACGGCACGGCAAGGGGAAACAGGGCTAAGTCATGGAAACGCAAGCTAGGCAATGCACGGCAAGGCAAGGAAAGGGTAACGCAAGGCAAGGCACGGTCAGGCAAGGCAAGGCTAATGCACGACAATGCAAGGCAAGTCAATGCACGGCAAGGCAAGGAAAGAGTAACGGAATGCAAGGAATGCAAGGGAACGCAAGGCAAGGCAAGAGTAACGGAAGGAACAGCACGGGAAGGGGAAGCAAGGCTAAGACACGACAACGCAAGGCTAGGCAATGCACGGCAAGGCAAGGAAAGGGTAACGCAAGGCAAGGCACGGTGAGGCAAGGCAAGGCTAAGGCACGAAAACGCAAGGCTAGGCAATGCACGGAAGTCAAGCAAAGAGTAACGGAAGGAAAGGAAGGCAAGGGAAAGCAAGGCAAGGCAAGGGTAAGGGAAGGAACGGCACGGCAAGGGTAAACAAGGCTAAGGCACGACAACGCAAGCTAGGCAATGCACGGCAAGGCAAGGAAAGGGTAACGCAAGGCAAGGCACGATCAGGCGAGGCAAGGCTAATGCACGACAACGCAAGGCTAGGCAGTGCACGGCTAGGCAAGGAAAGAGTAACGGAAGGATAGGAAGGCAAGGCAAAGCAAGGCAAGGCAAGTGTAACAAAAGGCACGGCACGGCAAGGGGAAACAAGGCTAAGGCACGACAACGCAAGCTAAGCAATGCACGGCAAGGCAAGGGGCAAGGCACGGTCAGGCAAGGCAAGGCTAATGCACGACATCGCAAGGCTAGGCAGTGCACGGCTAGGCAAGGAACGAGTAACGGAAGGAATGGAAGGCAAGGCAAAGCAAGGCAAGGCAAGTGTAACAAAAGGCACGGCACGGCAAGGGGAAACAAGGCTAAGGCACGACAACGCAAGCTAGGCAATGCACGGCAAGGCAAGGAAAGGGTAATGCAAGGCAAGGCACGGTGAGGAAAGGCAAGGCTAATGCACAACAACGCACGTCTAGGCAATGCACGGCAAGGCAAGGAAAGGGTAACGCAAGGGAAGTCACGGTCAGGCGAGGCAAGGCTAAGGCACGACCACGCAAGGCTAGGCAATGCACGGCAAGGCAAGGAAAGAGTAACGGAATGTAAGGAATGCAAGGGAAAGCAAGGCAAGGCAAGAGTAACGGAAGGAACGGCACGGCAAGGGGAAACAAGGCTAAGGCAAAACAACGCAAGCTCTGCAATGCACGGCAAGGCAAGGAAAGGGTAACGCAAGGCAAGGCACGGTCAGGAAATGCAAGGCTAATGCACGACAACGGAAGGCTAGGCAATGCACGGCAAGGCAAGGAAAGAGTAACGGAATGTAAGGAATGCAAGGGAAAGCAAGGCAAGGCAAGAGTAACGGAAGGAACGGCACGGCAAGGGGAAACAAGGCTAAGGCACGACAACGCAAGGCTAGGCAAAGCACGGCAAGGCAAGGAAAGGGTAACGCAAAGCAAGGCACTGTCAGGCGAGGCAAGGCTAATGCACGACAACGCAAGGCTAGGCAAAGCAAGGCAAGGGATGGAGAGGGTAACGCAAGGCCAGGCACGGTCAGTGGAGGGAAGGCTAATGCACGACAGCACAAGGCTTGGCAGTGCACGGCTAGGCAAGGAAAGCGTAACAGAAGGAAAGGAAGGCAAGGCAAAGTAATGCAAGGCAAGTGAAACAAAAGGCACGGCACGGTAAGGGGAAACAAGGCTAAGGCACGACAACGCAAGCTAGGCAATGCACGACAAGGCAAGTAAAGGGTAACGCAAGGCAAGGCACGGCCAGTCGAGGCAAGGCTAATGCACGACAACGCAAGGCTTGGCAGTGCACGGCTAGGCAAGGAAAGGGTAACGCAAGGGAAGTCACGGTGAGGCAAGGCAAGGTTAAGGCACGAAAACGCAAGGCTAGGCAATGCACGGAAGATAAGCAAAGAGTAACGGAAGGCAAGAAAGGCAAGGGAAAGCAAGGCAAGGCAAGGGTAAGGGAAGGAACGGCACGTCAAGGGGAAACAAGGCTAAGGCTCGACAACGCAAGCTAGGCAATGCACGGCAAGGCAAGGAAAGTGTAACGCAAGGCAAGGCACGGTCAGTCGAGGCAAGGCTAATGCACGACAACGCAAGGCTAGGCAGTGCACGGCTAGGCAAGGAAAGGGTAACAGAAGGAAAGGAAGGCAAGGCAAAGGAAGGCAAGGCAAGTGTAACAAAAGGCACGGCACGGCAAGGGGAAACAAGGGTAAGGCACGACAACGCAAGGTAGGCAATGCACGGCAAGGCAAGGAAAGGGTAACGCAAGGCAAGGCACGGTGAGGAAAGGCAAGGCTAATGCACAACAACGCACGTCTAGGCAATGCACGGCAAGGCAAGGAAAGGGTAACGCAAGGGAAGTCACGGTCAGGAGAGGCAAGGCTAAGGCACGACAACGCAAGGCTAGGCAATGCACGGCTAGGCAAGGAAAGAGTAACAGAAGGAAAGGAAGGCAAGGCAAAGCAAGGCAAGGCAAGTGTAACAAAAGGCACGGCACGGCAAGGGGAAACAAGTGTAAGGCACGACAACGCAAGGTAGGCAATGCACGGCAAGGCAAGGAAAGGGTAACGCAAGGCAAGGCACGGTGAGGCAAGGCAAGGCTAATGCACAACAACGCACGTCTAGGCAATGTACGGCAAGGCAAGGAAAGGGTAACGCAAGGCAAGGCTCTGTCAGGCGAGGCAAGGCTAAGGCACGACAACGCAAGGCTAGGCAATGCACGGAAGGTAAGCAAAGAGTAACGGAAGGCAAGGAAGGCAAGGGAAAGCAAGGCAAGTTAAGGGTAAGGTAAGGAACGACACGGCAAGGGGAAACAAGGCTTAGGCACGACAACGCAAGCTAGGCAATGCACGGCAAGGTAAGGAAAGGGTAACGCAAGGCAAGGCACGGTCAGGAAATGCAAGGCTAATGCACGACAACGGAAGGCTAGGCAATGCACGGCAAGGCAAGGAAAGAGTAACGGAATGTAAGAAATGCAAGGGAAAGCAAGGCAAGGCCAGAGTAACGGAAGGAACGGCACGGCAAGGGGAAACAAGGCTAAGGCACGACAACGCAAGGCTAGGCAAAGCACGGCAAGGCAAGGAAAGGGTAACGCAAGGCAAGGCACGGTGAGGCAAGGCAAGGCTAATGCACGATAACGCACGGCTAGGCAAAGCAAGTCAAGGGAAGGAGAGGGTAACGCAAAGCCAGGCACGGTCAGTCGAGGGAAGGCTAATGCACGACAACGCAAGTCTTGGCAGTGCACGGCTAGGCAAGGAAAGCGTAACAGAAGGAAAGGAAGGCAAGGCAAAGCAGTGCAAGGCAAGTGAAACAAAAGGCACGGCACGGCAAGGGGATAAAAGGGTAAGGCACGACAACGCAAGCTAGGCAATGCACGGCAAGGCAAGGAAAGGGTAACTCAAGGCAAGGCACGGTGAGGCAAGGCAAGGCTAATGCACGACAACGCACGGCTAGGCAATGCACGGCAAGGCAAGGAAAGGGTAACGCAAAGCAACGCACTGTCAGGCGAGGCAAGGCTAATGCACGACAACGCAAGGCTAGGCAATGCACGGAAGGTAAGCAAAGAGTAACGGAAGGCAAGGAAGGCAAGGGAAAGCAAGGCAAGTTAAGGGTAAGGGAAGGAACGGCACGGCAAGGGGAAACAGGGCTAAGGCATGAAAACGCAAGCTAGGCAATGCACGGCAAGGCAAGGAAAGGGTAACGCAAGGCAAGGCACGGTCAGTCGAGGCAAGGCTAATGCACGACAACGCAAGGCTTGGCAGTGCAAGGCTAGGCAAGGAAAGAGTAACAGAAGGAAAGTAAGGCAAGGCAAAGCAATGCAAGGCAAGTGAAACAAAAGGAACGGCACGGCAAGGGGAAACAAGGGTAAGGCACGACAACGCAAGCTAGGCAATGCACGGCAAGGCAAGGAAAGGGTAACGTAAGGCAAGGCACGGTGAGGCAAGGCAAGGCTAATGCACAACAACGCAGGGCTAGGCAATGGACGGCAAGGCAAGGAAAGGGTAACGCAAGGGAAGTCACGGTCAGGCGAGGCAAGGCTACGGCACGACAACGCAAGGCTAGGCAATGCACGGATGGTAAGCAAAGAGTAACGGAAGGCAAGGAAGGCAAGGTGAAAGCAAGGCAAGTCAAGAGTAAGGGAAGGAACGGCACGGCAAGGGGAAACAAGGCTAAGGCACGACAACGCAAGCTGGGCAAAGCACGGCAAGGCAAGGAAAGGGTAACGCAAGGCAAGGCACGGTCAGGCAAGGCAAGGCTAATGCACGACAACGCAAGGCTAGGCAGTGCACGGCTAGGCAAGGAACGAGTAACGGAAGGAATGGAAGGCAAGGCAAAAGAAGGCAAGGCAAGTGTAACAAAAGGCACGGCACGGCAAGGGGAAACAAGGCTAAGGCACGACAACGCAAGCTAGGCAATGCACGGCAAGGCAAGGAAAGGGTAACGCAAGGCAAGGCAGGGCCAGGCGAGACAAGGCTAAGGCACGACAACGCAAGGCTAGGCAATGCACAGCAAGGCAAGGAAAGGGCAATGCAAGGCAAGGCACGGTGAGGAATGGCAAGGCTAATGCACAACAACGCACGTCTAGGCAATGCACGGCAAGGCAAGGAAAGGGTAACGCAAGGCAAGGCACGGTCAGTCGAGGCAAGGCTAATGCACGACAACGCAAGTCTAGGCAATGCACGGAAGGTAAGCAAAGAGTAACGGAAGGCAAGGAAGGCAAGGGAAAGCAAGGCAAGTTAAGGGTAAGGGAAGGAACGGCACGGCAAGGGGAAACAGGGCTAAGGCATGACAACGCAAGCTAGGCAATGCACGGCAAGGCAAGGAAAGGGTAACGCAAGGCAAGGCACGGTCAGGCAAGTCAAGGCTAATGCACGACAACGCAAGGCTAGGCAATGCACGGCAAGGCAAGGAAAGAGTAACGGAAGGCAAGGAATGCAAGGGAAAGCAAGGCAAGGCAAGAGTAACGGAAGGAACGGCACGGCAAGGGGAAGCAAGGCTAAGGCACGACAACGCAAGGCTAGGCAATGCACGGCAAGGCAAGGAAAGGGTAACTCAAGGCAAGGCACAGTGAGGCAAGGCAAGGCTAATGCACGACAACGCACGGCTAGGCAATGCACGGCAAGGCAAGGAAAGGGTAACGCAAAGCAACGCACTGTCAGGCGAGGCAAGGCTAATGCACGACAACGGAAGGCTAGGCAATGCACGGAAGGTAAGCAAAGAGTAACGGAAGGCAAGGAAGGCAAGGGAAAGCAAGGCAAGTTAAGGGTAAGGGAAGGAACGGCACGGCAAGGGGAAACAGGGCTAAGGCATGAAAACGCAAGCTAGGCAATGCACGGCAAGGCAAGGAAAGGGTAACGCAAGGCAAGGCACGGTCAGGCAAGGCAAGGCTAATGCACGACAATGCAAGGCTAGTCAATGCACGGCAAGGCAAGGAAAGAGTAACGGAATGCAAGGAATGCAAGGGAAAGCAAGGCAAGGCAAGAGTAACGGAAGGAACGGCACGGCAAAGGGAAACAAGGCTAAGGCACGACAACGCAAGCTAGGCAATGCACGGCAAAGCAAGGAAAGGGTAACGCAAGGCAAGGCACGATCAGGCGAGGCAAGGCTAATGCACGACAACGCAAGGCTAGGCAGTGCACGGCTAGGCAAGGAAAGAGTTACGGAAGGATAGGAAGGCAAGGCAAAGCAAGGCAAGGCAAGTGTAACAAACGGCACGGCACGGCAAGGGGAAACAAGGCTAAGGCACGACAACGCAAGCTAGGCAATGCACGGCAAGGCAAGGAAAGGGTAACGCAAGGCAAGGCACGGTCAGTCGAGGCAAGGCTAATGCACGACAACGCAAGGCTTGGCAGTGCAAGGCTAGGCAAGGAAAGAGTAACAGAAGGAAAGGAAGGCAAGGCAAAGCAATGCAAGGCAAGTGAAACAAAAGGAACGGCACGGCAAGGGGAAACAAGGGTAAGGCACGACAACGCAAGCTAGGCAATGCACGGCAAGGCAAGGAAAGGGTAACGCAAGGGAAGACACGGTCAGGCGAGGCAAGGCTAAGGCACGACAACGCAAGGCTAGGCAATGCACGGCAAGGCAAGGAAAGAGTAACGGAATGTAAGGAATGCAAGGGAAAGTAAGGCAAGGCAAGAGTAACGGAAGGAACGGCATGGCAAGGGGAAACAAGGCTAAGGCAAAACAACGCAAGCTAGGCAATGCACGGCAAGGCAAGGAAAGGGTAACGCAAGGCAAGGCACGGTGAGGCAAGGCAAGGCTAATGCACGACAACGGAAGGCTAGGCAATGCACGGCAAGGCAAGGAAAGAGTAACGGAATGTAAGGAATGCAAGGGAAAGCAAGGCAAGGCAAGAGTAACGGAAGGAACGGCACGGCAAGGGGAAACAAGGCTAAGGCACGACAACGCAAGGCAAGGCAAAGCACGGCAATGCAAGGAAAGGGTAACTCAAGGCAAGGCACGGTGAGGCAAGGCAAGGCTAATGCACGACAACGCACGGCTAGGCAATGCACGGCAAGGCAAGGAAAGGGTAACGCAAAGCAAGGCACTGTCAGGCGAGGCAAGGCTAATGCACGACAACGCAAGGCTAGGCAAAGCAAGGCAAGGGAAGGAGAGGGTAACGCAAGGCCAGGCACGGTCAGTCGAGGGAAGGCTAATGCACGACAACGCAAGGCTTGGCAGTGCACGGCTAGGCAAGGAAAGCGTAACAGAAGGAAAGGAAGGCAAGGCAAAGCAATGCAAGGCAAGTGAAACAAAAGGCACGGCACGGCAAGGGGAAACAAGGCTAAGGCACGACAACGCAAGCTAGCCAATGCACGACAAGGCAAGGAAAGGGTAACGCAAGGCAAGGCACGGCCAGTCGAGGCAAGGCTAATGCACGCCAACGCAAGGCTTGGCAGTGCACGGCTAGGCAAGGAAAGGGTAACGCAAGGGAAGTCACGGTGAGGCAAGGCAAGGTTAAGGCACGAAAACGCAAGGCTAGGCAATGCACGGAAGGCAAGCAAAGAGTAACGGAAGGCAAGAAAGGCAAGGGAAAGCAAGGCAAGGCAAGGGTAAGGGAAGGAACGGCAAGGCAAGGGGAAACAAGGCTAAGGCACGACAACGCAAGCTAGGCAATGCACGGCAAGGCAAGGAAAGGGTAACGCAAGGCAAGGCACGTTCAGTCGAGGCAAGGCTAATGCACGACAACGGAAGGCTAGGCAATGCACGGCAAGGCAAGGAAAGGGTAACGCAAGGCAAGGCACGGTCAGTCGAGGCAAGGCTAATGCACGACAACGGAAGGCTAGGCAATGCACGGCAAGGCAAGGAAAGAGTAACGGAATGTAAGAAATGCAAGGGAAAGCAAGGCAAGGCAAGAGTAACGGAAGGAACGGCACGGCAAGGGGAAACAAGGCTAAGGCACGACAACGCAAGGCTAGGCAAAGCACGGCAAGGCAAGGAAAGGGTAACGCAAGGCAAGGCACGGTGAGGCAAGGCAAGGCTAATGCACGATAACGCACGGCTAGGCAAAGCAAGGCAAGGGAAGGAGAGGGTAACGCAAAGCCAGGCACGGTTAGTCGAGGGAAGGCTAATGCACGACAACGCAAGGCTTGGCAGTGCACGGCTAGGCAAGGAAAGCGTAACAGAAGGAAAGGAAGGCAAGGCAAGAGTAAGGGAAGGCACGGCACGGCAAGGGGAAACAAGGCTAAGGCACGACAACGCAAGCTAGGCAATGCACGGCAAGGCAAGGAAAGGGTAACTCAAGGCAAGGCACGGTGAGGCAAGGCAAGGCTAATGCACGACAACGCACGGCTAGGCAATGCACGGCAAGGCAAGGAAAGGGTAACGCAAAGCAACGCACTGTCAGGCGAGGCAAGGCTAATGCACGACAACGCAAGGCTAGGCAATGCACGGAAGGTAAGCAAAGAGTAACGGAAGGCAAGGAAGGCAAGGGAAAGCAAGGCAAGTTAAGGGTAAGGGAAGGAACGGCACGGCAAGGGGAAACAGGGCTAAGGCATGAAAACGCAAGCTAGGCAATGCACGGCAAGGCAAGGAAAGGGTAACGCAAGGCAAGGCACCGTCAGGCAAGGCAAGGCTAATGCACGACAATGCAAGGCTAGTCAATGCACGGCAAGGCAAGGAAAGAGTAACGGAATGCAAGGAATGCAAGGGAAAGCAAGGCAAGGCAAGAGTAACGGAAGGAACGGCACGGCAAAGGGAAACAAGGCTAAGGCACGACAACGCAAGCTAGGCAATGCACGGCAAGGCAAGGAAAGGGTAACGCAAGGCAAGGCACGGTCAGTCGAGGCAAGGCTAATGCACGACAACGCAAGGCTAGGCAGTGCACGGCTAGGCAAGGAACGAGTAACGGAAGGAATGGAAGGCAAGGCAAAAGAAGGCAAGGCAAGTGTAACAAAAGGCACGGCACGGCAAGGGGAAACAAGGCTAAGGCACGACAACGCAAGCTAGGCAATGCACGGCAAGGCAAGGAAAGGGTAATGCAAGGCAAGGCACGGTGAGGAAAGGCAAGGCTAATGCACAACAACGCACGTCTAGGCAATGCACGGCAAGGCAAGGAAAGGGTAACGCAAGGGAAGTCACGGTCAGGCGAGGCAAGGCTAAGGCACGACCACGCAAGGCTAGGCAATGCACGGCAAGGCAAGGAAAGAGTAACGGAATGTAAGGAATGCAAGGGAAAGCAAGGCAAGGCAAGAGTAACGGAAGGAACGGCACGGCAAGGGGAAACAAGGCTAAGGCAAAACAACGCAAGCTCTGCAATGCACGGCAAGGCAAGGAAAGGGTAACGCAAGGCAAGGCACGGTCAGGAAATGCAAGGCTAATGCACGACAACGGAAGGCTAGGCAATGCACGGCAAGGCAAGGAAAGAGTAACGGAATGTAAGGAATGCAAGGGAAAGCAAGGCAAGGCAAGAGTAACGGAAGGAACGGCACGGCAAGGGGAAACAAGGCTAAGGCACGACAACGCAAGGCTAGGCAAAGCACGGCAAGGCAAGGAAAGGGTAACGCAAAGCAAGGCACTGTCAGGCGAGGCAAGGCTAATGCACGACAACGCAAGGCTAGGCAAAGCAAGGCAAGGGATGGAGAGGGTAACGCAAGGCCAGGCACGGTCAGTGGAGGGAAGGCTAATGCACGACAGCACAAGGCTTGGCAGTGCACGGCTAGGCAAGGAAAGCGTAACAGAAGGAAAGGAAGGCAAGGCAAAGCAATGCAAGGCAAGTGAAACAAAAGGCACGGCACGGTAAGGGGAAACAAGGCTAAGGCACGACAACGCAAGCTAGGCAATGCACGACAAGGCAAGTAAAGGGTAACGCAAGGCAAGGCACGGCCAGTCGAGGCAAGGCTAATGCACGACAACGCAAGGCTTGGCAGTGCACGGCTAGGCAAGGAAAGGGTAACGCAAGGGAAGTCACGGTGAGGCAAGGCAAGGTTAAGGCACGAAAACGCAAGGCTAGGCAATGCACGGAAGATAAGCAAAGAGTAACGGAAGGCAAGAAAGGCAAGGGAAAGCAAGGCAAGGCAAGGGTAAGGGAAGGAACGGCACGTCAAGGGGAAACAAGGCTAAGGCTCGACAACGCAAGCTAGGCAATGCACGGCAAGGCAAGGAAAGGGTAACGCAAGGCAAGGCACGGTCAGTCGAGGCAAGGCTAATGCACGACAACGCAAGGCTAGGCAGTGCACGGCTAGGCAAGGAAAGGGTAACAGAAGGAAAGGAAGGCAAGGCAAAGGAAGGCAAGGCAAGTGTAACAAAAGGCACGGCACGGCAAGGGGAAACAAGGGTAAGGCACGACAACGCAAGGTAGGCAATGCACGGCAAGGCAAGGAAAGGGTAACGCAAGGCAAGGCACGGTGAGGAAAGGCAAGGCTAATGCACAACAACGCACGTCTAGGCAATGCACGGCAAGGCAAGGAAAGGGTAACGCAAGGGAAGTCACGGTCAGGAGAGGCAAGGCTAAGGCACGACAACGCAAGGCTAGGCAATGCACGGCTAGGCAAGGAAAGAGTAACAGAAGGAAAGGAAGGCAAGGCAAAGCAAGGCAAGGCAAGTGTAACAAAAGGCACGGCACGGCAAGGGGAAACAAGTGTAAGGCACGACAACGCAAGGTAGGCAATGCACGGCAAGGCAAGGAAAGGGTAACGCAAGGCAAGGCACGGTGAGGCAAGGCAAGGCTAATGCACAACAACGCACGTCTAGGCAATGTACGGCAAGGCAAGGAAAGGGTAACGCAAGGCAAGGCTCTGTCAGGCGAGGCAAGGCTAAGGCACGACAACGCAAGGCTAGGCAATGCACGGAAGGTAAGCAAAGAGTAACGGAAGGCAAGGAAGGCAAGGGAAAGCAAGGCAAGTTAAGGGTAAGGTAAGGAACGACACGGCAAGGGGAAACAAGGCTTAGGCACGACAACGCAAGCTAGGCAATGCACGGCAAGGTAAGGAAAGGGTAACGCAAGGCAAGGCACGGTCAGGAAATGCAAGGCTAATGCACGACAACGGAAGGCTAGGCAATGCACGGCAAGGCAAGGAAAGAGTAACGGAATGTAAGAAATGCAAGGGAAAGCAAGGCAAGGCCAGAGTAACGGAAGGAACGGCACGGCAAGGGGAAACAAGGCTAAGGCACGACAACGCAAGGCTAGGCAAAGCACGGCAAGGCAAGGAAAGGGTAACGCAAGGCAAGGCACGGTGAGGCAAGGCAAGGCTAATGCACGATAACGCACGGCTAGGCAAAGCAAGTCAAGGGAAGGAGAGGGTAACGCAAAGCCAGGCACGGTCAGTCGAGGGAAGGCTAATGCACGACAACGCAAGTCTTGGCAGTGCACGGCTAGGCAAGGAAAGCGTAACAGAAGGAAAGGAAGGCAAGGCAAAGCAGTGCAAGGCAAGTGAAACAAAAGGCACGGCACGGCAAGGGGATAAAAGGGTAAGGCACGACAACGCAAGCTAGGCAATGCACGGCAAGGCAAGGAAAGGGTAACTCAAGGCAAGGCACGGTGAGGCAAGGCAAGGCTAATGCACGACAACGCACGGCTAGGCAATGCACGGCAAGGCAAGGAAAGGGTAACGCAAAGCAACGCACTGTCAGGCGAGGCAAGGCTAATGCACGACAACGCAAGGCTAGGCAATGCACGGAAGGTAAGCAAAGAGTAACGGAAGGCAAGGAAGGCAAGGGAAAGCAAGGCAAGTTAAGGGTAAGGGAAGGAACGGCACGGCAAGGGGAAACAGGGCTAAGGCATGAAAACGCAAGCTAGGCAATGCACGGCAAGGCAAGGAAAGGGTAACGCAAGGCAAGGCACGGTCAGTCGAGGCAAGGCTAATGCACGACAACGCAAGGCTTGGCAGTGCAAGGCTAGGCAAGGAAAGAGTAACAGAAGGAAAGGAAGGCAAGGCAAAGCAATGCAAGGCAAGTGAAACAAAAGGAACGGCACGGCAAGGGGAAACAAGGGTAAGGCACGACAACGCAAGCTAGGCAATGCACGGCAAGGCAAGGAAAGGGTAACGTAAGGCAAGGCACGGTGAGGCAAGGCAAGGCTAATGCACAACAACGCAGGGCTAGGCAATGGACGGCAAGGCAAGGAAAGGGTAACGCAAGGGAAGTCACGGTCAGGCGAGGCAAGGCTACGGCACGACAACGCAAGGCTAGGCAATGCACGGATGGTAAGCAAAGAGTAACGGAAGGCAAGGAAGGCAAGGTGAAAGCAAGGCAAGTCAAGAGTAAGGGAAGGAACGGCACGGCAAGGGGAAACAAGGCTAAGGCACGACAACGCAAGCTGGGCAAAGCACGGCAAGGCAAGGAAAGGGTAACGCAAGGCAAGGCACGGTCAGGCAAGGCAAGGCTAATGCACGACAACGCAAGGCTAGGCAGTGCACGGCTAGGCAAGGAACGAGTAACGGAAGGAATGGAAGGCAAGGCAAAAGAAGGCAAGGCAAGTGTAACAAAAGGCACGGCACGGCAAGGGGAAACAAGGCTAAGGCACGACAACGCAAGCTAGGCAATGCACGGCAAGGCAAGGAAAGGGTAACGCAAGGCAAGGCAGGGCCAGGCGAGACAAGGCTAAGGCACGACAACGCAAGGCTAGGCAATGCACAGCAAGGCAAGGAAAGGGCAATGCAAGGCAAGGCACGGTGAGGAATGGCAAGGCTAATGCACAACAACGCACGTCTAGGCAATGCACGGCAAGGCAAGGAAAGGGTAACGCAAGGCAAGGCACGGTCAGTCGAGGCAAGGCTAATGCACGACAACGCAAGTCTAGGCAATGCACGGAAGGTAAGCAAAGAGTAACGGAAGGCAAGGAAGGCAAGGGAAAGCAAGGCAAGTTAAGGGTAAGGGAAGGAACGGCACGGCAAGGGGAAACAGGGCTAAGGCATGACAACGCAAGCTAGGCAATGCACGGCAAGGCAAGGAAAGGGTAACGCAAGGCAAGGCACGGTCAGGCAAGTCAAGGCTAATGCACGACAACGCAAGGCTAGGCAATGCACGGCAAGGCAAGGAAAGAGTAACGGAAGGCAAGGAATGCAAGGGAAAGCAAGGCAAGGCAAGAGTAACGGAAGGAACGGCACGGCAAGGGGAAGCAAGGCTAAGGCACGACAACGCAAGGCTAGGCAATGCACGGCAAGGCAAGGAAAGGGTAACTCAAGGCAAGGCACAGTGAGGCAAGGCAAGGCTAATGCACGACAACGCACGGCTAGGCAATGCACGGCAAGGCAAGGAAAGGGTAACGCAAAGCAACGCACTGTCAGGCGAGGCAAGGCTAATGCACGACAACGGAAGGCTAGGCAATGCACGGAAGGTAAGCAAAGAGTAACGGAAGGCAAGGAAGGCAAGGGAAAGCAAGGCAAGTTAAGGGTAAGGGAAGGAACGGCACGGCAAGGGGAAACAGGGCTAAGGCATGAAAACGCAAGCTAGGCAATGCACGGCAAGGCAAGGAAAGGGTAACGCAAGGCAAGGCACGGTCAGGCAAGGCAAGGCTAATGCACGACAATGCAAGGCTAGTCAATGCACGGCAAGGCAAGGAAAGAGTAACGGAATGCAAGGAATGCAAGGGAAAGCAAGGCAAGGCAAGAGTAACGGAAGGAACGGCACGGCAAAGGGAAACAAGGCTAAGGCACGACAACGCAAGCTAGGCAATGCACGGCAAAGCAAGGAAAGGGTAACGCAAGGCAAGGCACGATCAGGCGAGGCAAGGCTAATGCACGACAACGCAAGGCTAGGCAGTGCACGGCTAGGCAAGGAAAGAGTTACGGAAGGATAGGAAGGCAAGGCAAAGCAAGGCAAGGCAAGTGTAACAAACGGCACGGCACGGCAAGGGGAAACAAGGCTAAGGCACGACAACGCAAGCTAGGCAATGCACGGCAAGGCAAGGAAAGGGTAACGCAAGGCAAGGCACGGTCAGTCGAGGCAAGGCTAATGCACGACAACGCAAGGCTTGGCAGTGCAAGGCTAGGCAAGGAAAGAGTAACAGAAGGAAAGGAAGGCAAGGCAAAGCAATGCAAGGCAAGTGAAACAAAAGGAACGGCACGGCAAGGGGAAACAAGGGTAAGGCACGACAACGCAAGCTAGGCAATGCACGGCAAGGCAAGGAAAGGGTAACGCAAGGGAAGACACGGTCAGGCGAGGCAAGGCTAAGGCACGACAACGCAAGGCTAGGCAATGCACGGCAAGGCAAGGAAAGAGTAACGGAATGTAAGGAATGCAAGGGAAAGTAAGGCAAGGCAAGAGTAACGGAAGGAACGGCATGGCAAGGGGAAACAAGGCTAAGGCAAAACAACGCAAGCTAGGCAATGCACGGCAAGGCAAGGAAAGGGTAACGCAAGGCAAGGCACGGTGAGGCAAGGCAAGGCTAATGCACGACAACGGAAGGCTAGGCAATGCACGGCAAGGCAAGGAAAGAGTAACGGAATGTAAGGAATGCAAGGGAAAGCAAGGCAAGGCAAGAGTAACGGAAGGAACGGCACGGCAAGGGGAAACAAGGCTAAGGCACGACAACGCAAGGCAAGGCAAAGCACGGCAATGCAAGGAAAGGGTAACTCAAGGCAAGGCACGGTGAGGCAAGGCAAGGCTAATGCACGACAACGCACGGCTAGGCAATGCACGGCAAGGCAAGGAAAGGGTAACGCAAAGCAAGGCACTGTCAGGCGAGGCAAGGCTAATGCACGACAACGCAAGGCTAGGCAAAGCAAGGCAAGGGAAGGAGAGGGTAACGCAAGGCCAGGCACGGTCAGTCGAGGGAAGGCTAATGCACGACAACGCAAGGCTTGGCAGTGCACGGCTAGGCAAGGAAAGCGTAACAGAAGGAAAGGAAGGCAAGGCAAAGCAATGCAAGGCAAGTGAAACAAAAGGCACGGCACGGCAAGGGGAAACAAGGCTAAGGCACGACAACGCAAGCTAGCCAATGCACGACAAGGCAAGGAAAGGGTAACGCAAGGCAAGGCACGGCCAGTCGAGGCAAGGCTAATGCACGCCAACGCAAGGCTTGGCAGTGCACGGCTAGGCAAGGAAAGGGTAACGCAAGGGAAGTCACGGTGAGGCAAGGCAAGGTTAAGGCACGAAAACGCAAGGCTAGGCAATGCACGGAAGGCAAGCAAAGAGTAACGGAAGGCAAGAAAGGCAAGGGAAAGCAAGGCAAGGCAAGGGTAAGGGAAGGAACGGCAAGGCAAGGGGAAACAAGGCTAAGGCACGACAACGCAAGCTAGGCAATGCACGGCAAGGCAAGGAAAGGGTAACGCAAGGCAAGGCACGTTCAGTCGAGGCAAGGCTAATGCACGACAACGGAAGGCTAGGCAATGCACGGCAAGGCAAGGAAAGGGTAACGCAAGGCAAGGCACGGTCAGTCGAGGCAAGGCTAATGCACGACAACGGAAGGCTAGGCAATGCACGGCAAGGCAAGGAAAGAGTAACGGAATGTAAGAAATGCAAGGGAAAGCAAGGCAAGGCAAGAGTAACGGAAGGAACGGCACGGCAAGGGGAAACAAGGCTAAGGCACGACAACGCAAGGCTAGGCAAAGCACGGCAAGGCAAGGAAAGGGTAACGCAAGGCAAGGCACGGTGAGGCAAGGCAAGGCTAATGCACGATAACGCACGGCTAGGCAAAGCAAGGCAAGGGAAGGAGAGGGTAACGGAAAGCCAGGCACGGTTAGTCGAGGGAAGGCTAATGCACGACAACGCAAGGCTTGGCAGTGCACGGCTAGGCAAGGAAAGCGTAACAGAAGGAAAGGAAGGCAAGGCAAGAGTAACGGAAGGAACGGCACGGCAAGGGGAAACAAGGCTAAGGCAAAACAACGCAAGCTAGGCAATGCACGGCAAGGCAAGGAAAGGGTAACTCAAGGCAAGGCACGGTGAGGCAAGGCAAGGCTAATGCACGACAACGCACGGCTAGGCAATGCACGGCAAGGCAAGGAAAGGGTAACGCAAAGCAACGCACTGTCAGGCGAGGCAAGGCTAATGCACGACAACGCAAGGCTAGGCAATGCACGGAAGGTAAGCAAAGAGTAACGGAAGGCAAGGAAGGCAAGGGAAAGCAAGGCAAGTTAAGGGTAAGGGAAGGAACGGCACGGCAAGGGGAAACAGGGCTAAGGCATGAAAACGCAAGCTAGGCAATGCACGGCAAGGCAAGGAAAGGGTAACGCAAGGCAAGGCACCGTCAGGCAAGGCAAGGCTAATGCACGACAATGCAAGGCTAGTCAATGCACGGCAAGGCAAGGAAAGAGTAACGGAATGCAAGGAATGCAAGGGAAAGCAAGGCAAGGCAAGAGTAACGGAAGGAACGGCACGGCAAAGGGAAACAAGGCTAAGGCACGACAACGCAAGCTAGGCAATGCACGGCAAGGCAAGGAAAGGGTAACGCAAGGCAAGGCACGGTCAGTCGAGGCAAGGCTAATGCACGACAACGCAAGGCTAGGCAGTGCACGGCTAGGCAAGGAACGAGTAACGGAAGGAATGGAAGGCAAGGCAAAAGAAGGCAAGGCAAGTGTAACAAAAGGCACGGCACGGCAAGGGGAAACAAGGCTAAGGCACGACAACGCAAGCTAGGCAATGCACGGTAAGGCAAGGAAAGGGTAATGCAAGGCAAGGCACGGTGAGGAAAGGCAAGGCTAATGCACAACAACGCACGTCTAGGCAATGCACGGCAAGGCAAGGAAAGGGTAACGCAAGGGAAGTCACGGTCAGGCGAGGCAAGGCTAAGGCACGACCACGCAAGGCTAGGCAATGCACGGCAAGGCAAGGAAAGAGTAACGGAATGTAAGGAATGCAAGGGAAAGCAAGGCAAGGCAAGAGTAACGGAAGGAACGGCACGGCAAGGGGAAACAAGGCTAAGGCAAAACAACGCAAGCTAGGCAATGCACGGCAAGGCAAGGAAAGGGTAACGCAAGGCAAGGCACGGTCAGTCGAGGCAAGGCTAATGCACGACAACGCAAGGCTTGGCAGTGCAAGGCTAGGCAAGGAAAGAGTAACAGAAGGAAAGGAAGGCAAGGCAAAGCAATGCAAGGCAAGTGAAACAAAAGGAACGGCACGGTAAGGGGAAACAAGGGTAAGGCACGACAACGCAAGCTAGGCAATGCACGGCAAGGCAAGGAAAGGGTAACGTAAGGCAAGGCACGGTGAGGCAAGGCAAGGCTAATGCACAACAACGCAGGGCTAGGCAATGGACGGCAAGGCAAGGAAAGGGTAACGCAAGGGAAGTCATGGTCAGGCGAGGCAAGGCTACGGCACGACAACGCAAGGCTAGGCAATGCACGGATGGTAAGCAAAGAGTAACGGAAGGCAAGGAAGGCAAGGTGAAAGCAAGGCAAGTCAAGAGTAAGGGAAGGAACGGCACGGCAAGGGGAAACAAGGCTAAGGCACGACAACGCAAGCTGGGCAAAGCACGGCAAGGCAAGGAAAGGGTAACGCAAGGCAAGGCACGGTCAGGCAAGGCAAGGCTAATGCACGACAACGAAAGGCTAGGCAGTGCACGGCTAGGCAAGGAACGAGTAACGGAAGGAATGGAAGGCAAGGCAAAGCAAGGCAAGGCAAGTGTAACAAAAGGCACGGCACGGCAAGGGGAAACAAGGCTAAGGCACGACAACGCAAGCTAGGCAATGCACGGCAAGGCAAGGAAAGGGTAACGCAAGGCAAGGCAGGGCCAGGCGAGACAAGGCTAAGGCACGACAACGCAAGTCTAGGCAATGCACGGCAAGGCAATGAAAGGGTAATGCAAGGCAAGGCACGGTGAGGAAAGGCAAGGCTAATGCACAACAACGCACGTCTAGGCAATGCACGGCAAGGCAAGGAAAGGGTAATGCAAGGCAAGGCACGGTCAGTCGAGGCAAGGCTAATGCACGACAACGCAAGGCTAGGCAATGCACGGAAGGTAAGCAAAGAGTAACGGAAGGCAAGGAAGGCAAGGGAAAGCAAGGCAAGTTAAGGGTAAGGGAAGGAACGGCACGGCAAGGGGAAACAGGGCTAAGGCATGACAACGCAAGCTAGGCAATGCACGGCAAGGCAAGGAAAGGGTAACGCAAGGCAAGGCACGGTGAGGCAAGGCAAGGCTAATGCACGACAACGGAAGGCTAGGCAATGCACGGCAAGGCAAGGAAAGAGTAACGGAATGTAAGGAATGCAAGGGAAAGCAAGGCAAGGCAAGAGTAACGGAAGGAACGGCACGGCAAGGGGAAACAAGGCTAAGGCACGACAACGCAAGGCAAGGGAAAGCACGGCAATGCAAGGAAACGGTAACGCAAGGCAAGGCACGGTGAGGCAAGGCAAGGCTAATGCACGACAACGCACGGCTAGGCAATGCACGGCAAGGCAAGGAAAGGGTAACGCAAAGCAAGGCACTGTCAGGCGAGGCAAGGCTAATGCACGACAACGCAAGGCTAGGCAAAGCAAGGCAAGGGAAGGAGAGGGTAACGCAAGGCCAGGCACGGTCAGTCGAGGGAAGGCTAATGCACGACAACGCAAGGCTTGGCAGTGCACGGCTAGGCAAGGAAAGCGTAACAGAAGGAAAGGAAGGCAAGGCAAAGCAATGCAAGGCAAGTGAAACAAAAGGCACGGCACGGCAAGGGGAAACAAGGCTAAGGCACGACAACACAAGCTAGCCAATGCACGACAAGGCAAGTAAAAGGTAACGCAAGGCAAGGCACGGCCAGTCGAGGCAAGGCTAATGCACGCCAACGCAAGGCTTGGCAGTGCACGGCTAGGCAAGGAAAGGGTAACGGAAGGGAAGTCACGGTGAGGCAAGGCAAGCTTAAGGCACGAAAACGCAAGGCTAGGCAATGCACGGAAGGCAAGCAAAGAGTAACGGAAGGCAAGAAAGGCAAGGGAAAGCAAGGCAAGGCAAGGGTAAGGAAAGGAACGGCACGGCAAGGGGAAACAAGGCTAAGGCACGACAACGCAAGCTAGGCAATGCACGGCAAGGCAAGGAAAGGGTAACGCAAGGCAAGGCACGGTCAGTCGAGGAAAGGCTAATGCACGACAACGGAAGGCTAGGCAATGCACGGCAAGGCAAGGAAAGAGTAACGGAATGTAAGAAATGCAAGGGAAAGCAAGGCAAGGCAAGAGTAACGGAAGGAACGGCACGGCAAGGGGAAACAAGGCTAAGGCACGACAACGCAAGGCTAGGCAAAGCACGGCAAGGCAAGGAAAGGGTAACGCAAGGCAAGGCACGGTGAGGCAAGGCAAGGCTAATGCACGATAACGCACGGCTAGGCAAAGCAAGGCAAGGGAAGGAGAGGGTAACGCAAACCCAGGCACGGTTAGTCGAGGGAAGGCTAATGCACGACAACGCAAGGCTTGGCAGTGCACGGCTAGGCAAGGAAAGCGTAACAGAAGGAAAGGAAGGCAAGGCAAAGCAATGCAAGGCAAGTGAAACAAAAGGCACGGCACGGCAAGGGGAAAAAAGGGTAAGGCACGACAACGCAAGCTAGGCAATGCACGGCAAGGCAAGGAAAGGGTAACTCAAGGCAAGGCACGGTGAGGCAAGGCAAGGCTAATGCACGACAAGGCACGGCTAGGCAATGCACGGCAAGGCAACGAAAGGGTAACGCAAAGCAACGCACTGTCAGGCGAGGCAAGGCTAATGCACGACAACGCAAGGCTAGGCAATGCACGGAAGGTAAGCAAAGAGTAACGGAAGGCAAGGAAGGCAAGGGAAAGCAAGGCAAGTTAAGGGTAAGGGAAGGAACGGCACGGCAAGGGGAAACAGGGCTAAGGCATGAAAACGCAAGCTAGGCAATGCACGGCAAGGCAAGGAAAGGGTAACGCAAGGCAAGGCACGGTCAGGCAAGGCAAGGGAAATGCACGACAATGCAAGGCTAGTCAATGCACGGCAAGGCAAGGAAAGAGTAACGGAATGCAAGGAATGCAAGGGAAAGCAAGGCAAGGCAAGTGTAACAAAAGGCACGGCACGGCAAGGGGAAACAAGGCTAAGGCACGACAACGCAAGCTAAGCAATGCACGGCAAGGCAAGGAAAGGGTAACGCAAGGCAAGGCAGGGTCAGTCGAGGCAAGGCTAATGCACGACAACGCAAGGCTAGGCGTGCACGGCTAGGCAAGGAAAGAGTAACAGAGGGAAAGGAAGGCAAGGCAAAGCAAGGCAAGGCAAGTGTAACAAAAGGCACGGCACGGCAAGGGGAAACCAGGCTAAGGCACGACAACGCAAGCTAAGCAATGCACGGCAAGGCAAGGAAAGAGTAACGCAAGGCAAGGCAGGGTCAGTCGAGGCAAGGCTAATGCACGACAACGCAAGGCTTGGCAGTGCACGGCTAGGCAAGGAAAGAGTAACAGAAGGAAAGGAACGCAAGGCAAAGCAAGGCAAGGCAAGTGAAACAAAAGGCACGGCACGGCAAGGGGAAAGAAGGGTAAGGCACGACAATGCAAGCTAGGCAATGCACGGCAATGCAAGGAAAGGGTAACGCAAGGCAAGGCACGGTGAGTCAAGGCAAGGCTAATGCACAACAACGCACGGCTAGGCAATGCACGGCAAGGCAAGGAAAGGGTAACGCAAGGGAAGTCACGGTCAGTCGAGGCAAGGCTAAGGCACGAAAACGCAAGGCTAGGCAGTGCACGGCTAGGCAAGGAAAGAGTAACGGAAGGCAAGGAAGGCAAGGCAAAGCAACGCAAGGCAAGTATAACAAAAGGCACGGCACGGCAAGGGGAAACAAGGGTAAGGCACGACAACGCAAGGTAGGCAATGCACGGCAAGGCAAGGAAAGGGTAACGCAAGGCAAGGCACGATCAGGCGAGGCAAGGCTAATGCACGACAACGCAAGGCTAGGAAGTGCACGGCTAGGCAAGGAAAGAGTTACGGAAGGATAGGAAGGCAAGGCAAAGCAAGGCAAGGCAAGTGTAACAAACTGCACGGCACGGCAAGGGGAAACAAGGCTAAGGCACGACAACGCAAGCTAGGCAATGCACGGCAAGGCAAGGAAAGGGTAACGCAAGGCAAGGCACGGTCAGTCGAGGCAAGGCTAATGCACGAAAACGCAAGGCTTGGCAGTGCAAGGCTAGGCAAGGAAAGAGCAACAGAAGGAAAGGAAGGCAAGGCAAAGCAATGCAAGGCAAGTGAAACAAAAGGAACGGCACGGCAAGGCGAAACAAGGGTAAGGCACGACAACGCAAGCTAGGCAATGCACGGCAAGGCAAGGAAAGGGTAACGTAAGGCAAGGCACGGTGAGGCAAGGCAAGGCTAATGCACAACAACGCAGGGCTAGGCAATGGACGGCAAGGCAAGGAAAGGGTAACGCAAGGGAAGTCACGGTCAGGCGAGGCAAGGCTACGGCACGACAACGCAAGGCTAGGCAATGCACGGATGGTAAGCAAAGAGTAACGGAAGGCAAGGAAGGCAAGGTGAAAGCAAGGCAAGTCAAGAGTAAGGGAAGGAACGGCACGGCAAGGGGAAACAAGGCTAAGGCACGACAACGCAAGCTGGGCAAAGCACGGCAAGGCAAGGAAAGGGTAACGCAAGGCAAGGCACGGTCAGGCAAGGAAAGGCTAATGCACGACAACGAAAGGCTAGGCAGTGCACGGCTAGGCAAGGAACGAGTAACGGAAGGAATGGAAGGCAAGGCAAAGCAAGGCAAGGCAAGTGTAACAAAAGGCACGGCACGGCAAGGGGAAACAAGGCTAAGGCACGACAACGCAAGCTAGGCAATGCACGGCAAGGCAAGGAAAGGGTAACGCAAGGCAAGGCAGGGCCAGGCGAGACAAGGCTAAGGCACGACAACGCAAGTCTAGGCAATGCACGGCAAGGCAATGAAAGGGTAATGCAAGGCAAGGCACGGTGAGGAAAGGCAAGGCTAATGCACAACAACGCACGTCTAGGCAATGCACGGCAAGGCAAGGAAAGGGTAACGCAAGGCAAGGCACGGTCAGTCGAGGCAAGGCTAATGCACGACAACGCAAGGCTAGGCAATGCACGGAAGGTAAGCAAAGAGTAACGGAAGGCAAGGAAGGCAAGGGAAAGCAAGGCAAGTTAAGGGTAAGGGAAGGAACGGCACGCCAAGGGGAAACAGGGCTAAGGCATGGCAACGCAAGCTAGGCAATGCACGGCAAGGCAAGGAACGGGTAACGCAAAGCAAGGCACGGTCAGTCGAGGCAAGGCTAATGCACGACAACGCAAGGCTAGTTAGTGCACGGCTAGGCAACGAAAGAGTAACAGAAGGAAAGGAAGGCAAGGCAAAGCAATGCAAGGCAAGTGAAACAAAAGGCACGTCACGGCAAGGGGAAAAAAGGGTAAGGCACGACAACGCAAGCTAGGCAATGCACGGCAAGGCAAGGAAAGGGTAACGTAAGGCAAGGCACGGTGAGGCAAGGGAAGGCTAATGCACAACAACGCACGGCTAGGCAATGCACGGCAAGGCAATGAAAGGGAAACGCAAGTGAAGTCACGGTCAGGCGAGGCAAGGCTAAGGCACGACAACGCAAGGCTAGGCAATGCAGGTAAGGCAAGCAAGGAGTAACGGAAGGGAAGGAAGGCAAAGGAAAGCAAGGCAAGGCAAGAGTAACGGAAGGAACGGCACGGCAAGGGGAAACAGGGCTAAGGCATGACAACGCAAGCTAGGCAATGCACGGCAAGGCAAGGAAAGGGCAACGCAAGGCAAGGCACGGTGAGGCAAGGCAAGGCTAAGGCACGAAAACGCAAGGCTAGGCAATGCACGGAAGGCAAGCAAAGAGTAACGGAAAGCAAGAAAGGCAAGGGAAAGCAAGGCAAGGCAAGAGTAAGGGAAGGAACGGCACGGAAAGGGGAAACAAGGCTAAGGCACGACAACGCAAGCTAGGCAATGCACGGCAAGGCAAGGAACGGGTAACGCAAAGCAAGGCACGGTCAGTCGAGGCAAGGCTAATGCACGACAACGCAAGGCTAGTTAGTGCACGGCTAGGCAACGAAAGAGTAACAGAAGGAAAGGAAGGCAAGGCAAAGCAATGCAAGGCAAGTGAAACAAAAGGCACGTCACGACAAGGGGAAAAAAGGGTAAGGCACGACAACGCAAGCTAGGCAATGCACGGCAAGGCAAGGAAAGGGTAACGCAAGGCAAGGCACGGTGAGGCAAGGCAAGGCTAATGCACAACAACGCACGGCTAGGCAATGCACGGCAAGGCAAGGAAAGGGTAACGCAAGTGAAGTCACGGTCAGGCGAGGCAAGGCTAAGGCACGACAACGCAAGGCTAGGCAATGCAGGTAAGGCAAGCAAGGAGTAACGGAAGGGAAGGAAGGCAAGGGAAAGCAAGGCAAGGCAAGAGTAACGGAAGGAACGGCACGGCAAGGGGAAACAGGGCTAAGGCATGACAACGCAAGCTAGGCAATGCACGGCAAGGCAAGGAAAGGGCAAAGCAAGGCAAGGCACGGTGAGGCAAGGCAAGGCTAAGACACGAAAACGCAAGGCTAGGCAATGCACGGAAGGCAAGCAAAGAGTAACGGAAAGCAAGAAAGGCAAGGGAAAGCAAGGCAAGGCAAGAGTAAGGGAAGGAACGGCACGGAAAGGGGAAACAAGGCTAAGGCACGACAACGCAAGCTAGGCAATGCACGGCAAGGCAAGGAACGGGTAACGCAAAGCAAGGCACGGTCAGTCGAGGCAAGGCTAATGCACGACAACGCAAGGCTAGTTAGTGCACGGCTAGGCAAGGAAAGAGTAACAGAAGGAAAGGAAGGCAAGGCAAAGCAAGGCAATGCAAGTGTAACAAAAGGCACGGCACGGCAAGGGGAAACAAGGGTAAGGCACGACAACGCAAGGTAGGCAATGCACGGCAAGGCAAGGAAAGGGTAACGCAAGGCAAGGCACGGTGAGGCAAGGCAAGGCTAATGCACAACAACGCACGTCTAGGCAAAGTACGGCAAGGCAAGGAAAGGGTAACGCAAGGAAAGGCTCTGTCAGGCGAGGCAAGGCTAAGGCACGACAACGCAAGGCTAGGCAATGCACGGAAGGTAAGCAAAGAGTAACGGAAGGCAAGGAAGGCAAGGGAAAGCAAGGCAAGTTAAGGGTAAGGTAAGGAACGGCACGGCAAGAGGAAACAAGGCTAAGGCACGACAACGCAAGCAAGGCAATGCACGGCAAGGCAAGGAAAGGGTAACGCAAGGCAAGGCACGGTCAGGAAATGCAAGGCTAATGCACGACAACGGAAGGCTAGGCAATGCACGGCAAGGCAAGGAAAGAGTAACGGAATGTAAGGAATACAAGGGAAAGCAAGGCAAGGCAAGAGTAACGGAAGGAACGGCACGGCAAGGGGAAACAAGGCTAAGGCACGGCAACGCAAGGCTAGGCAAAGCACGGCAAGGCAAGGAAAGGGTAACGCAAGGCAAGGCACGGTGAGGCAAGGCAAGGCTAATGCACGACAACGCACGGCTAGGCAAAGCAAGGCAAGGGAAGGACAGGGTAACGCAAGGCCAGGCACGGTCAGTCGAGAGAAGGCTAATGCACGACAACGCACGGCTTGGCAGTGCACGGCTTGGCAAGGAAAGCGTAACAGAAGGAAAGGAAGGCAAGGCAAAGCAATGCAAGGCAAGTGAAACAAAAGGCACGGCACGGCAAGGGGAAACAAGGCTAAGGCACGACAACGCAAGCTAGGAAATGCACGGCACGGCAAGGAAAGGGTAACGTAATGCAAGGCACGATCAGGCGAGGCAAGGCTAATGCAATACAACGCAAGGCTAGGCAGTGCACGGCTAGGCAAGGAAAGAGTAACGGAAGGATAGGAAGGCAAGGCAAAGCAAGGCAAGGCAAGTGTAACAAACGGCACTGCACGGCAAGGGGAAACAAGGCTACGGCACGACAACGCAAGCTAGGCAATGCACGGCAAGGCAAGGAAAGGGTAACGCAAGGCAAGGCACGGTCAGTCGAGGCAAGGCTAATGCACGACAACGCAAGGCTTGGCAGTGCAAGGCTAGGCAAGGAAAGAGTAACAGAAGGAAACGAAGGCAAGGCAAAGCAATGCAAGGCAAGTGAAACAAAAGGCACGGCACGGCAAGGAGAAACAAGGGCAAGGCACGACAACGCAAGCTAGGGAATGCACGGCAAGTCAAGGAAAGGGTAACGTAAGGCAAGGCACGGTGAGGCAAGGCAAGGCTAATGCACAACAACGCACGGCTAGACAATGGACGGCAAGGCAAGGAACGACTAACGGAAGGAATGGAAGGCAAGGCAAAAGAAGGCAAGGCAAGTGTAACAAAAGGCACGGCACGGCAAGGGGAAACAAGGCTAAGGCACGACAACGCAAGCTAGGCAATGCACGGCAAGGCAAGGAAAGGGTAACGCAAGGCAAGGCAGGGCCAGGCGAGACAAGGCTAAGGCACGACAACGCAAGGCTAGGCAATGCACGGCAAGGCAATGAAAGGGTAATGCAAGGCAAGGCACGGTGAGGAAAGGCAAGGCTAATGCACAACAACGCACGTCTAGGCAATGCACGGCAAGGCAAGGAAAGGGTAACGCAAGGCAAGGCACGGTCAGTCGAGGCAAGGCTAATGCACGACAACGCAAGGCTAGGCAATGCACGGAAGGTAAGCAAAGAGTAACGGAAGGCAAGGAAGGCAAGGGAAAGCAAGGCAAGTTAAGGGTAAGGGAAGGAACGGCACGGCAAGGGGAAACAGGGCTAAGGCATGACAACGCAAGCTAGGCAATGCACGGCAAGGCAAGGAAAGGGTAACGCAAGGCAAGGCACGGTCAGGCAAGTCAAGGCTAATGCACGACAACGCAAGGCTAGGCAATGCACGGCAAGGCAAGGAAAGAGTAACGGAAGGCAAGGAATGCAAGGGAAAGCAAGGCAAGGCAAGAGTAACGGAAGGAACGGCACGGCAAGGGGAAGCAAGGCTAAGGCACGACAACGCAAGGCTAGGCAATGCACGGCAAGGCAAGGAAAGGGTAACGAAAAGCAAGGCACGGTGAGGCAAGGCAAGGCTAAGGCACGAAAACGCAAGGCTAGGCAGTGCACGGCTGGGCAAGGAAAGAGTAACGGAAGGATAGGAAGGCAAGGCAAAGCAAGGCAAGGCAAGTGTAACAAACGGCACGGCACGGCAAGGGGAAACAAGGCTAAGGCACGACAACGCAAGCTAGGCAATGCACGGCAAGGCAAGGAAAGGGTAACGCAAGGCAAGGCAGGGCCAGGCGAGACAAGGGTAAGGCACGACAACGCAAGGCTAGGCAATGCACGGCAAGGCAAGGAAAGGGTAATGCAAGGCAAGGCACAGTGAGGAAAGGCAATGCTAATGCACAACAACGCACGTCTAGGCATTGCACGGCAAGGCAAGGAAAGGGTAACGCAAGGGAAGTCACGGTCAGGCGAGGCAAGGCTAAGGCACGACAACGCAAGGCTAGGCAATGCACGGCAAGGCAAGGAAAGAGTAACGGAATGTAAGGAATGCAAGGGAAAGCAAGGCAAGGCAAGAGTAACGGAAGGAACGGCACGGCAAGGGGAAACAAGGCTAGGGCAAAACAACGCAAGCTAGGCAATGCACGACAAGGCAAGGAAAGGGTAACGCAAGGCAAGGCACGGCCAGTCGAGGCAAGGCTAATGCACGCCAACGCAAGGCTTGGCAGTGCACGGCTAGGCAAGGAAAGGGTAACGGAAGGGAAGTCACGGTGAGGCAAGGCAAGGTTAAGGCACGAAAACGCAAGGCTAGGCAATGCACGGAAGGTAAGCAAAGAGTAACGGAAGGCAAGAAAGGCAAGGGAAAGCAAGGCAAGGCAAGGGTAAGGAAAGGAACGGCACGGCAAGGGTAAACAAGACTAAGGCACGACAACGCAAGCTAGGCAATGCACGGCAAGGCAAGGAAAGGGTAACGCAAGGCAAGGCACGGTCAGTCGAGGAAAGGCTAATGCACGACAACGGAAGGCTAGGCAATGCACGGCAACGCAAGGAAAGAGTAACGGAATGTAAGAAATGCAAGGGAAAGCAAGGCAAGGCAAGAGTAACGGAAGGAACGGCACGGCAAGGGGAAACAAGGCTAAGGCACGACAACGCAAGGCTAGGCAAAGCACGGCAAGGCAAGGAAAGGGTAACGCAAGGCAAGGCACGGTGAGGCAAGGCAAGGCTAATGCACGATAACGCACGGCTAGGCAAAGCAAGGCAAGGGAAGGAGAGGGTAACGCAAAGCCAGGCACGGTTAGTCGAGGGAAGGCTAATGCACGACAACGCAAGGCTTGGCAGTGCACGGCTAGGCAAGGAAAGCGTAACAGAAGGAAAGGAAGGCAAGGCAAAGCAATGCAAGGCAAGTGAAACAAAAGGCACGGCACGGCAAGGGGAAAAAAGGGTAAGGCACGACAACGCAAGCTAGGCAATGCACGGCAAGGCAAGGAAAGGGTAACTCAAGGCAAGGCACGGTGAGGCAAGGCAAGGCTAATGCACGACAACGCACGGCTAGGCAATGCACGGCAAGGCAAGGAAAGGGTAACGCAAAGCAACGCACTGTCAGGCGAGGCAAGGCTAATGCACGACAACGCAAGGCTAGGCAATGCACGGAAGGTAAGCAAAGAGTAACGGAAGGCAAGGAAGGCAAGGGAAAGCAAGGCAAGTTAAGGGTAAGGGAAGGAACGGCACGGCAAGGGGAAACAGGGCTAAGGCATGAAAACGCAAGCTAGGCAATGCACGTCAAGGCAAGGAAAGGGTAACGCAAGGCAAGGCACGGTCAGGCAAGGCAAGGGAAATGCACGACAATGCAAGGCTAGTCAATGCACGGCAAGGCAAGGAAAGAGTAACGGAATGCAAGGAATGCAAGGGAAAGCAAGGCAAGGCAAGAGTAACGGAAGGAACGGCACGGCAAGGGGAAGCAAGGCTAAGGCACGACAAAGCAAGGCTAGGCAATGCACGGCAAGGCAAGGAAAGGGTAACGCAAGGCAAGGCACGGTCAGTCGAGGCAAGGCTAATGCACGACAACGCAAGGCTTGGCAGTGCAAGGCTAGGCAAGGAAAGAGTAACAGAAGGAAAGGAAGGCAAGGCAAAGCAATGCAAGGCAAGTGAAACAAAAGGCACGGCACGGCAAGGGGAAACAAGGGTAAGGTACGACAACGCAAGCTAGGCAATGCACGGCAAGGCAAGGAAAGGGTAACGTAAGGCAAGGCACGGTGAGGCAAGGGAAGGCTAATGCACAACAACGCACGGCTAGGCAATGCACGGCAAGGCAATGAAAGGGAAACGCAAGTGAAGTCACGGTCAGGCGAGGCAAGGCTAAGGAACGACAACGCAAGGCTAGGCAATGCAGGTAAGGCAAGCAAGGAGTAACGGAAGGGAAGGAAGGCAAAGGAAAGCAAGGCAAGGCAAGAGTAACGGAAGGAACGGCACGGCAAGGGGAAACAGGGCTAAGGCATGACAACGCAAGCTAGGCAATGCACGGCAAGGCAAGGAAAGGGCAACGCAAGGCAAGGCACGGTGAGGCAAGGCAAGGCTAAGGCACGAAAACGCAAGGCTAGGCAATGCACGGAAGGCAAGCAAAGAGTAACGGAAAGCAAGAAAGGCAAGGGAAAGCAAGGCAAGGCAAGAGTAAGGGAAGGAACGGCACGGAAAGGGGAAACAAGGCTAAGGCACGACAACGCAAGCTAGGCAATGCACGGCAAGGCAAGGAACGGGTAACGCAAAGCAAGGCACGGTCAGTCGAGGCAAGGCTAATGCACGACAACGCAAGGCTAGTTAGTGCACGGCTAGGCAAGGAAAGAGTAACAGAAGGAAAGGAAGGCAAGGCAAAGCAAGGCAATGCAAGTGTAACAAAAGGCACGGCACGGCAAGGGGAAACAAGGGTAAGGCACGACAACGCAAGGTAGGCAATGCACGGCAAGGCAAGGAAAGGGTAACGCAAGGCAAGGCACGGTGAGGCAAGGCAAGGCTAATGCACAACAACGCACGTCTAGGCAAAGTACGGCAAGGCAAGGAAAGGGTAACGCAAGGAAAGGCTCTGTCAGGCGAGGCAAGGCTAAGGCACGACAACGCAAGGCTAGGCAATGCACGGAAGGTAAGCAAAGAGTAACGGAAGGCAAGGAAGGCAAGGGAAAGCAAGGCAAGTTAAGGGTAAGGTAAGGAACGGCACGGCAAGAGGAAACAAGGCTAAGGCACGACAACGCAAGCAAGGCAATGCACGGCAAGGCAAGGAAAGGGTAACGCAAGGCAAGGCACGGTCAGGAAATGCAAGGCTAATGCACGACAACGGAAGGCTAGGCAATGCACGGCAAGGCAAGGAAAGAGTAACGGAATGTAAGGAATACAAGGGAAAGCAAGGCAAGGCAAGAGTAACGGAAGGAACGGCACGGCAAGGGGAAACAAGGCTAAGGCACGGCAACGCAAGGCTAGGCAAAGCACGGCAAGGCAAGGAAAGGGTAACGGAAGGCAAGGCACGGTGAGGCAAGGCAAGGCTAATGCACGACAACGCACGGCTAGGCAAAGCAAGGCAAGGTAAGGACAGGGTAACGCAAGGCCAGGCACGGTCAGTCGAGAGAAGGCTAATGCACGACAACGCACGGCTTGGCAGTGCACGGCTTGGCAAGGAAAGCGTAACAGAAGGAAAGGAAGGCAAGGCAAAGCAATGCAAGGCAAGTGAAACAAAAGGCACGGCACGGTAAGGGGAAAAAAGGGTAAGGCACGACAACGCAAGCTAGGCAATGCACGGCAAGGCAAGGAAAGGGTAACGCAAGGCAAGGCACGGTCAGTCGATGCAAGGCTAATGCACGACAACGCAAGGCTTGGCAGTGCACGGCTAGGCAAGGAAAGCGTAACATAAGGAAAGGAAGGCAAGGCAAAGCAATGCAAGGCAAGTGAAACAAAAGGCACGGCACGGTAAGGGGTAAGGGGAAAAAAGGGTAAGGCACGACAACGCAAGCTAGGCAATGCACGGCAAGGCAAGGAAAGGGTAACGCAAGGCAAGGCACGGTCAGACAAGGCAAGGTTAATGCACGATAACGCAAGGCTAGGCAATGCACGGTAAGGCAAGGAAAGAGTAACGGAAGGCAAGGAATGCAAGGGAAACAAGGCAAGGCAAGAGTAACGGAAGGAACGGCACGGCAAGGGGAAGCAAGGCTAAGGCACGACAACGCAAGGCTAGGCAATGCACGGCAAGGCAAGGAAAGGGTAACGCAAGGCAAGGCACGGTGAGGCAAGGCAAGGCTAAGGCACGAAAACGCAAGGCTAGGCAATGCACGGAAGGCAAGCAAAGAGTAACGGAAGGCAAGGAAGGCAAGGGAAAGCAAGGCAAGGCAAGGGTAAGGGAAGGAACGGCACGGCAAGGGGAAACAAGGCTAAGGCACGACAACGCAAGCTGGGCAAAGCACGGAAAGGCAAGGAAAGGGTAACGCAAGGCAAGGCACGGTCAGGCAAGGCAAGGCTAATGCACGACAACGCAAGGCTAGGCAGTGCACGGCTAGGCAAGGAACGAGTAACGGAAGGAATGGATGGCAAGGCAAAGCAAGGCAAGGCAAGTGTAACAAAAGGCACGGCACGGCAAGGGGAAACAAGGCTAAGGCACGACAACGCAAGCTAGGCAATGCACGGAAAGGCAAGGAAAGGGTAACGCGAGGCAAGACAGGGTCAGGCGAGACAAGGCTAAGGCACGACAACGCAAGGCTAGGCAATGCACGGCAAGGCAAGGAAAGGGTAACGCAAGGGAAGGCACGGTGAGGCAAGGCAAGGCTAATGCACAACAACGCACGGCTAGGCAATGGACGGCAAGGCAAGGAAAGAGTAACGGAATGTAACGAATGCAAGGGAAAGCAAGGCAAGGCAAGAGTAACGGAAGGAACGGCACGGCAAGGGGAAACAAGGCTAAGGCACGACAACGCAAGGCTAGGCAAAGCACGGCAAGGCAAGGAAAGGGTAACGCAAGGCAAGGCACGGTGAGGCAAGGCAAGGCTAATGCACGACAACGCACGGCTAGGCAAAGCAAGGCAAGGGAAGGAGAGGGTAACGCATGGCAAGGCACGGTCAAGCGAGGCAAGGCTAAGGCACGACAACGGAAGGCTAGGCAACGCACGTAAGGTAAGCAAAGAGTAACGGAAGGCAAGGAAGGCAAGGGAAAGCAAGGCAAGTTAAGAGTAAGGGAAGGAACGGCACGGCAAGGGGAAACAAGGCTAAGGCACGAAAACGCAAGCTAGGCAAAGTACGGCAAGGCAAGGAAAGGGTAACGCAAGGCAAGGCACGGTCAGGCAAGGCAAGGCTAATGCACGACAACGCAAGGCTAGGAAGTGCACGGCTAGGCAAGGAACGAGTAACGGAAGGAATGAAAGGCAAGGCAAAGCAAGGCAAGGCATGTGAACCAAAAGGCACGGCACGGCAAGGGGAAACAAGGCTAAGGCACGACAACGCAAGCTAGGCAATGCACGGCAAGGCAAGGAAAGGGTAACGCAAGGCAAGGCACGGTGAGGCAAGGCAAGGCTAATGCACAACAAAGCACGGCTAGGCAATGCACGGCAAGGCAAAGAAAGGGTAACGGAAGTGAAGTCACGGTCAGGCGAGGCAAGGCTAAGGCACGACAACGCAAGGCTAGGCAATGCAGGTAAGGCAAGCAAGGAGTAACGGAAGGGAAGGAAGGCAAGGGAAAGCAAGGCAGGGCAAGGTTAACGGAAGGAACGGCTCGGCAAGGGGAAACAAGGCTAAGGCACGGCTACGCACGGCTAGGCAATGCACGGCCAGGCAAGGAAAGGGTAACGAAAGGCAAGGCACGGTGAGGCAAGTCAAGGCTAAGGCACGAAAACGCAAGGCTAGGCAGTGTACGGAAGGCAAGCAAAGAGTAACGGAAGGCAAGGAAGGCAAGGGAAAGCAAGGCAAGTTAAGGGTAAGGGAAGGAACGGCACGGCAAGGGGAAACAGGGCTAAGGCATGACAAGGCAAGCTAGGCAATGCACGGCAAGGCAAGGAAAGGGTAACGCAAGGCAAGGCACGGTCAGGCAAGGCTAGGCTAATGCACGACAACGCAAGGCTAGGCAATGCACGGCAAGGCAAGGAAAGGGTAACGCAAGGCAAGGCTCTGTCAGGCGAGGCAAGGCTAAGGCACGACAACGCAATGCTAGGCAATGCACGGAAGGTAAGCAAAGAGTATCGGAAGGCAAGGAAGGCAAGGGAAAGCAAGGCAAGTTAAGGGTAAGGTAAGGAACGGCACTGCAAGGGGAAACAAGGCTAAGGCACGACAACGCAAGCTAGGCAATGCACGGCAAGGCAAGGAAAGGGTAACGGAAGGCAAGGAAGGCAAGGGAAAGCAAGGCAAGTTAAGAGTAAGTTAAGGAACGGCACGGCAAGGGGAAACAAGGCTAAGGCACGAAAACGCATGCTAGGCTAAGTACGGCAAGGCAAGGAAAGGGTAACGCAAGGCAAGGCACGGTCAGGCAAGGCAAGGCTAATGCACGACAACGCAAGGCTAGGAAGTGCACGGCTAGGCAAGGAACGAGTAACGGAAGGAATGAAAGGCAAGGCAAAGCAAGGCAAGGCAGGTGAACCAAAAGGCACGGCACGGCAAGGGGAAACAAGGCTAAGGCACGACAACGCAAGCTAGGCAATGCACGGCAAGGGAAGGAAAGGGTAACGCAAGGCAAGGCACGGTGACGCAAGGCAAGGCTAATGCACAACAACGCACGGCTAGGCAATGCACGGCAAGGCAAAGAAAGGGTAACACAAGTGAAGTCACGGTCAGGCGAGGCAAGGCTAAGGCACGACAACGCAAGGCTAGGCAATGCAGTTAAGGCAAGCAAGGAGTAACGGAATGGAAGGAAGGCAATGGAAAGCAAGGCAAGGCAAGGTTAACGGAAGGAACGGCTCGGCAAGGGGAAACAAGGCTAAGGCACGGCTAAGCACGGCTAGGCAATGCACGGCCAGGCAAGGAAAGGGTAACGAAAGGCAAGGCACGGTGAGGCAAGTCAAGGCTAAGGCACGAAAACGCAAGGCTAGGCAGTGCACGGAAGGCAAGCAAAGAGTAACGGAAGGCAAGGAAGGCAAGGGAAAGCAAGGCAAGTTAAGGGTAAGGGAAGGAACGGCACGGCAAGGGGAAACAGGGCTAAGGCATGACAACGCAAGCTAGGCAATGCACGGCAAGGCAAGGAAAGGGTAACGCAAGGCAAGGCACGGTCAGGCAAGGCTAGGCTAATGCACGACAACGCAAGGCTAGGCAATGGACGGCAAGGCAAGGAAAGGGTAACGCAAGGGAAGTCACGGTCAGGCGAGGCAAGGCTACGGCACGACAACGCAAGGCTAGGCAATGCATGGATGGTAAGCCAAGAGTAACGGAAGGCAAGGAAGGCAAGGGAAAGCAAGGCAAGTCAAGAGTAAGGGAAGGAACGGCACGGCAAGGGGAAACAAGGCTAAGGCACGACAACGCAAGCTGGGCCAAGCACGGCCAGGCAAGGAAAGGGTAACGCAAGGCAAGGCACGGTCAGGAAGGCAAGGCTAATGCACGACAACGCAAGGCTAGGCAGTGCACGGCTAGGCAAGGAAAGAGTAACGGAAGGAAAGGAAGGCAAGGCAAAGCAAGGCAAGGCAAGAGTAACGGAAGGAACGGCACGGCAAGGGGAAGCAAGGCTAAGTCACGACAACGCAAGGCTAGGCAATGCACGGCAAGGCAAGGAAAGGGTAACGCAAGGCAAGGCACGGTGAGGCAAAGCAAGGCTAAGGCACGAAAACGCAAGGCTAGGCAATGCACGAAAGGCAAGCAGAGAGTAACGGAAGGCTAGAAAGGCAAGGGAAAGCAAGGCAAGGCAAGGGTAAGGGAAGGAACGGCACGGCAAGGGGAAACAAGGCTAAGGCACGACAACGCAAGCTAGGCAATGCACGGCAAGGCAAGGAAAGGGTAACGCAAGGCAAGGCACGGTGAGGCAAGGCAAGGCTAATGCAGAACAACGCACGTCTAGGCAATGCACGGCAAGGCAAGGAAAGGGTAATGCAAGGCAAGGCACGGTGAGGAAAGGCAAGGCTAATGCACAACAACGCACGTCTAGGCAATGCACGGCAAGGCAAGGAAAGGGTAACGCAAGGGAAGTCACGGTCAGGCGAGGCAAGGCTAAGGCACGACAACGCAAGGCTAGGCAATGCACGGCAAGGCAAGGAAAGAGTAACGGAATGTAAGGAATGCAAGGGAAAGCAAGGCAAGGCAAGAGTAACGGAAGGAACGGCACGGCAAGGGGAAACAAGGCTAGGGCAAAACAACGCAAGCTAGGCAATGCACGACAAGGCAAGGAAAGGGTAACGCAAGGCAAGGCACGGCCAGTCGAGGCAAGGCTAATGCACGCCAACGCAAGGCTTGGCAGTGCACGGCTAGGCAAGGAAAGGGTAACGGAAGGGAAGTCACGGTGAGGCAAGGCAAGGTTAAGGCACGAAAACGCAAGGCTAGGCAATGCACGGAAGGCAAGCAAAGAGTAACGGAAGGCAAGAAAGGCAAGGGAAAGCAAGGCAAGGCAAGGGTAAGGAAAGGAACGGCACGGCAAGGGGAAACAAGACTAAGGCACGACAACGCAAGCTAGGCAATGCACGGCAAGGCAAGGAAAGGGTAACGCAAGGCAAGGCACGGTCAGTCGAGGAAAGGCTAATGCACGACAACGGAAGGCTAGGCAATGCACGGCAACGCAAGGAAAGAGTAACGGAATGTAAGAAATGCAAGGGAAAGCAAGGCAAGGCAAGAGTAACGGAAGAAACGGCACGGCAAGGGGAAACAAGGCAAAGCCACGACAACGCAAGGCTAGGCAAAGCACGGCAAGGCAAGGAAAGGGTAACGCAAGGCAAGGCACGGTGAGGCAAGGCAAGGCTAATGCACGATAACGCACGGCTAGGCAAAGCAAGGCAAGGGAAGGAGAGGGTAACGCAAAGCCAGGCACGGTTAGTCGAGGGAAGGCTAATGCACGACAACGCAAGGATTGGCAGTGCACGGCTAGGCAAGGAAAGCGTAACAGAAGGAAAGGAAGGCAAGGCAAAGCAATGCAAGGCAAGTGAAACAAAAGGCACGGCACGGCAAGGGGAAAAAAGGCTAAGGCACGACAACGCAAGCTAGGCAATGCACGGCAAGGCAAGGAAAGGGTAACTCAAGGCAAGGCACGGTGAGGCAAGGCAAGGCTAATGCACGACAACGCACGGCTAGGCAATGCACGGAAAGGCAAGGAAAGGGTAACGCAAAGCAACGCACTGTCAGGCGAGGCAAGGCTAATGCACGACAACGCAAAGCTAGGCAATGCACGGAAGGTAAGCAAAGAGTAACGGAAGGCAAGGAAGGCAAGGGAAAGCAAGGCAAGTTAAGGGTAAGGGAAGGAACGGCACGGCAAGGGGAAACAGGGCTAAGGCATGAAAACGCAAGCTAGGCAATGCACGTCAAGGCAAGGAAAGGGTAACGCAAGGCAAGGCACGGTCAGGCAAGGCAAGGGAAATGCACGACAATGCAAGGCTAGTCAATGCACGGCAAGGCAAGGAAAGAGTAACGGAATGCAAGGAATGCAAGGGAAAGCAAGGCAAGGCAAGAGTAACGGAAGGAACGGCACGGCAAGGGGAAGCAAGGCTAAGGCACGACAAAGCAAGGCTAGGCAATGCACGGCAAGGCAAGGAAAGGGTAACGCAAGGCAAGTCACGGTCAGTCGAGGCAAGGCTAATGCACGACAACGCAAGGCTTGGCAGTGCAAGGCTAGGCAAGGAAAGAGTAACAGAAGGAAAGGAAGGCAAGGCAAAGCAATGCAAGGCAAGTGAAACAAAAGGCACGGCACGGCAAGGGGAAACAAGGGTAAGGTACGACAACGCAAGCTAGGCAATGCACGGCAAGGCAAGGAAAGGGTAACGTAAGGCAAGGCACGGTGAGGCAAGGGAAGGCTAATGCACAACAACGCACGGCTAGGCAATGCACGGCAAGGCAATGAAAGGGAAACGCAAGTGAAGTCACGGTCAGGCGAGGCAAGGCTAAGGCACGACAACGCAAGGCTAGGCAATGCAGGTAAGGCAAGCAAGGAGTAACAGAAGGGAAGGAAGGCAAAGGAAAGCAAGGCAAGGCAAGAGTAACGGAAGGAACGGCACGGCAAGGGGAAACAGGGCTAAGGCATGACAACGCAAGCTAGGCAATGCACGGCAAGGCAAGGAAAGGGCAACGCAAGGCAAGGCACGGTGAGGCAAGGCAAGGCTAAGGCACGAAAACGCAAGGCTAGGCAATGCACGGAAGGCAAGCAAAGAGTAACGGAAAGCAAGAAAGGCAAGGGAAAGCAAGGCAAGGCAAGAGTAAGGGAAGGAACGGCACGGAAAGGGGAAACAAGGCTAAGGCACGACAACGCAAGCTAGGCAATGCACGGCAAGGCAAGGAACGGGTAACGCAAAGCAAGGCACGGTCAGTCGAGGCAAGGCTAATGCACGACAACGCAAGGCTAGTTAGTGCACGGCTAGGCAACGAAAGAGTAACAGAAGGAAAGGAAGGCAAGGCAAAGCAATGCAAGGCAAGTGAAACGAAAGGCACGTCACGGCAAGGGGAAAAAAGGGTAAGGCACGACAACGCAAGCTAGGCAATGCACGGCAAGGCAAGGAAAGGGTAACGCAAGGCAAGGCACGGTGAGGCAAGGCAAGGCTAATGCACAACAACGCACGGCTAGGCAATGCACGGCAAGGCAAGGAAAGTGTAACGCAAGTGAAGTCACGGTCAGGCGAGGCAAGGCTAAGGCACGACAACGCAAGGCTAGGCAATGCAGGTAAGGCAAGCAAGGAGTAACGGAAGGGAAGGAAGGCAAGGGAAAGCAAGGCAAGGCAAGAGTAACGGAAGGAACGGCACGGCAAGGGGAAACAGGGCTAAGGCATGACAACGCAAGCTAGGCAATGCACGGCAAGGCAAGGAAAGGGCAACGCAAGGCAAGGCACGGTGAGGCAAGGCAAGGCTAAGGCACGAAAACGCAAGGCTAGGCAATGCACGGAAGGCAAGCAAAGAGTAACGGAAAGCAAGAAAGGCAAGGGAAAGCAAGGCAAGGAAAGAGTAAGGGAAGGAACGGCACGGAAAGGGGAAACAAGGCTAAGGCACGACAACGCAAGCTAGGCAATGCACGGCAAGGCAAGGAACGGGTAACGCAAAGCAAGGCACGGTCAGTCGAGGCAAGGCTAATGCACGACAACGCAAGGCTAGTTAGTGCACGGCTAGGCAAGGAAAGAGTAACAGAAGGAAAGGAAGGCAAGGCAAAGCAAGGCAATGCAAGTGTAACAAAAGGCACGGCACGGCAAGGGGAAACAAGGGTAAGGCACGACAACGCAAGGTAGGCAATGCACGGCAAGGCAAGGAAAGGGTAACGCAAGGCAAGGCACGGTGAGGCAAGGCAAGGCTAATGCACAACAACGCACGTCTAGGCAAAGTACGGCAAGGCAAGGAAAGGGTAACGCAAGGAAAGGCTCTGTCAGGCGAGGCAAGGCTAAGGCACGACAACGCAAGGCTAGGCAATGCACGGAAGGTAAGCAAAGAGTAACGGAAGGCAAGGAAGGCAAGGGAAAGCAAGGCAAGTTAAGGGTAAGGTAAGGAACGGCACGGCAAGAGGAAACAAGGCTAAGGCACGACAACGCAAGCAAGGCAATGCACGGCAAGGCAAGGAAAGGGTAACGCAAGGCAAGGCACGGTCAGGAAATGCAAGGCTAATGCACGACAACGGAAGGCTAGGCAATGCACGGCAAGGCAAGGAAAGAGTAACGGAATGTAAGGAATACAAGGGAAAGCAAGGCAAGGCAAGAGTAACGGAAGGAACGGCACGGCAAGGGGAAACAAGGCTAAGGCACGGCAACGCAAGGCTAGGCAAAGCACGGCAAGGCAAGGAAAGGGTAACGGAAGGCAAGGCACGGTGAGGCAAGGCAAGGCTAATGCACGACAACGCACGGCTAGGCAAAGCAAGGCAAGGTAAGGACAGGGTAACGCAAGGCCAGGCACGGTCAGTCGAGAGAAGGCTAATGCACGACAACGCACGGCTTGGCAGTGCACGGCTTGGCAAGGAAAGCGTAACAGAAGGAAAGGAAGGCAAGGCAAAGCAATGCAAGGCAAGTGAAACAAAAGGCACGGCACGGCAAGGGGAAAAAAGGCTAAGGCACGACAACGCAAGCTAGGCAATGCACGGCAAGGCAAGGAAAGGGTAACGCAAGGCAAGGCACGGTCAGTCGATGCAAGGCTAATGCACGACAACGCAAGGCTTGGCAGTGCACGGCTAGGCAAGGAAAGCGTAACATAAGGAAAGGAAGGCAAGGCAAAGCAATGCAAGGCAAGTGAAACAAAAGGCACGGCACGGTAAGGGGAAAAAAGGGTAAGGCACGACAACGCAAGCTAGGCAATGCACGGCAAGGCAAGGAAAGGGTAACGCAAGGCAAGGCACGGTCAGACAAGGCAAGGCTAATGCACGATAACGCAAGGCTAGGCAATGCACGGTAAGGCAAGGAAAGAGTAACGGAAGGCAAGGAATGCAAGGGAAACAAGGCAAGGCAAGAGTAACGGAAGGAACGGCACGGCAAGGGGAAGCAAGGCTAAGGCACGACAACGCAAGGCTAGGCAATGCACGGCAAGGCAAGGAAAGGGTAACGCAAGGCAAGGCACGGTGAGGCAAGGCAAGGCTAAGGCACGAAAACGCAAGGCTAGGCAATGCACGGAAGGCAAGGAAAGAGTAACGGAAGGCAAGGAAGGCAAGGGAAAGCAAGGCAAGGCAAGGGTAAGGGAAGGAACGGCACGGCAAGGGGAAACAAGGCTAAGGCACGACAACGCAAGCTGGGCAAAGCACGGAAAGGCAAGGAAAGGGTAACGCAAGGCAAGGCACGGTCAGGCAAGGCAAGGCTAATGCACGACAACGCAAGGCTAGGCAGTGCACGGCTAGGCAAGGAACGAGTAACGGAAGGAATGGATGGCAAGGCAAAGCAAGGCAAGGCAAGTGTAACAAAAGGCACGGCACGGCAAGGGGAAACAAGGCTAAGGCACGACAACGCAAGCTAGGCAATGCACGGAAAGGCAAGGAAAGGGTAACGCGAGGCAAGACAGGGTCAGGCGAGACAAGGCTAAGGCACGACAACGCAAGGCTAGGCAATGCACGGCAAGGCAAGGAAAGGGTAACGCAAGGGAAGGCACGGTGAGGCAAGGCAAGGCTAATGCACAACAACGCACGGCTAGGCAATGGACGGCAAGGCAAGGAAAGAGTAACGGAATGTAACGAATGCAAGGGAAAGCAAGGCAAGGCAAGAGTAACGGAAGGAACGGCACGGCAAGGGGAAACAAGGCTAAGGCACGACAACGCAAGGCTAGGCAAAGCACGGCAAGGCAAGGAAAGGGTAACGCAAGGCAAGGCACGGTGAGGCAAGGCAAGGCTAATGCACGACAACGCACGGCTAGGCAAAGCAAGGCAAGGGAAGGAGAGGGTAACGCATGGCAAGGCACGGTCAAGCGAGGCAAGGCTAAGGCACGACAACGGAAGGCTAGGCAACGCACGTAAGGTAAGCAAAGAGTAACGGAAGGCAAGGAAGGCAAGGGAAATCAAGGCAAGTTAAGAGTAAGGGAAGGAACGGCACGGCAAGGGGAAACAAGGCTAAGGCACGAAAACGCAAGCTAGGCAAAGTACGGCAAGGCAAGGAAAGGGTAACGCAAGGCAAGGCACGGTCAGGCAAGGCAAGGTTAATGCACGACAACGCAAGGCTAGGAAGTGCACGGCTAGGCAAGGAACGAGTAACGGAAGGAATGAAAGGCAAGGCAAAGCAAGGCAAGGCATGTGAACCAAAAGGCACGGCACGGCAAGGGGAAACAAGGCTAAGGCATGACAACGCAAGCTAGGCAATGCACGGCAAGGCAAGGAAAGGGTAACGCAAGGCAAGGCACGGTGAGGCAAGGCAAGGCTAATGCACAACAACGCACGGCTAGGCAATGCACGGCAAGGCAAAGAAAGGGTAACGGAAGTGAAGTCACGGTCAGGCGAGGCAAGGCTAAGGCACGACAACGCAAGGCTAGGCAATGCAGGTAAGGCAAGCAAGGAGTAACGGAAGGGAAGGAAGGCAAGGGAAAGCAAGGCAGGGCAAGGTTAACGGAAGGAACGGCTCGGCAAGGGGAAACAAGGCTAAGGCACGGCTACGCACGGCTAGGCAATGCACGGCCAGGCAAGGAAAGGGTAACGAAAGGCAAGGCACGGTGAGGCAAGTCAAGGCTAAGGCACGAAAACGCAAGGCTAGGCAGTGTACGGAAGGCAAGCAAAGAGTAACGGAAGGCAAGGAAGGCAAGGGAAAGCAAGGCAAGTTAAGGGTAAGGGAAGGAACGGCACGGCAAGGGGAAACAGGGCTAAGGCATGACAAGGCAAGCTAGGCAATGCACGGCAAGGCAAGGAAAGGGTAACGCAAGGCAAGGCACGGTCAGGCAAGGCTAGGCTAATGCACGACAACGCAAGGCTAGGCAATGCACGGCAAGGCAAGGAAAGGGTAACGCAAGGCAAGGCTCTGTCAGGCGAGGCAAGGCTAAGGCACGACAACGCAATGCTAGGCAAGGCACGGAAGGTAAGCAAAGAGTATCGGAAGGCAAGGAAGGCAAGGGAAAGCAAGGCAAGTTAAGGGTAAGGTAAGGAACGGCACTGCAAGGGGAAACAAGGCTAAGGCACGACAACGCAAGCTAGGCAATGCACGGCAAGGCAAGGAAAGGGTAACGGAAGGCAAGGAAGGCAAGGGAAAGCAAGGCAAGTTAAGAGTAAGTTAAGGAACGGCACGGCAAGGGGAAACAAGGCTAAGGCACGAAAACGCAAGCTAGGCTAAGTACGGCAAGGCAAGGAAAGGGTAACGCAAGGCAAGGCACGGTCAGGCAAGGCAAGGCTAATGCACGACAACGCAAGGCTAGGAAGTGCACGGCTAGGCAAGGAACGAGTAACGGAAGGAATGAAAGGCAAGGCAAAGCAAGGCAAGGCAGGTGAACCAAAAGGCACGGCACGGCAAGGGGAAACAAGGCTAAGGCACGACAACGCAAGCTAGGCAATGCACGGCAAGGCAAGGAAAGGGTAACGCAAGGCAAGGCACGGTGACGCAAGGCAAGGCTAATGCACAACAACGCACGGCTAGGCAATGCACGGCAAGGCAAAGAAAGGGTAACACAAGTGAAGTCACGGTCAGGCGAGGCAAGGCTAAGGCACGACAACGCAAGGCTAGGCAATGCAGTTAAGGCAAGCAAGGAGTAACGGAATGGAAGGAAGGCAATGGAAAGCAAGGCAAGGCAAGGTTAACGGAAGGAACGGCTCGGCAAGGGGAAACAAGGCTAAGGCACGGCTAAGCACGGCTAGGCAATGCACGGCCAGGCAAGGAAAGGGTAACGAAAGGCAAGGCACGGTGAGGCAAGTCAAGGCTAAGGCACGAAAACGCAAGGCTAGGCAGTGCACGGAAGGCAAGCAAAGAGTAACGGAAGGCAAGGAAGGCAAGGGAAAGCAAGGCAAGTTAAGGGTAAGGGAAGGAACGGCACGGCAAGGGGAAACAGGGCTAAGGCATGACAACGCAAGCTAGGCAATGCACGGCAAGGCAAGGAAAGGGTAACGCAAGGCAAGGCACGGTCAGGCAAGGCTAGGCTAATGCACGACAACGCAAGGCTAGGCAATGGACGGCAAGGCAAGGAAAGGGTAACGCAAGGGAAGTCACGGTCAGGCGAGGCAAGGCTACGGCACGACAACGCAAGGCTAGGCAATGCATGGATGGTAAGCCAAGAGTAACGGAAGGCAAGGAAGGCAAGGGAAAGCAAGGCAAGTCAAGAGTAAGGGAAGGAACGGCACGGCAAGGGAAACAAGGCTAAGGCACGACAACGCAAGCTGGGCCAAGCACGGCCAGGCAAGGAAAGGGTAACGCAAGGCAAGGCACGGTCAGGAAGGCAAGGCTAATGCACGACAACGCAAGGCTAGGCAGTGCACGGCTAGGCAAGGAAAGAGTAACGGAAGGAAAGGAAGGCAAGGCAAAGCAAGGCAAGGCAAGAGTAACGGAAGGAACGGCACGGCAAGGGGAAGCAAGGCTAAGTCACGACAACGCAAGGCTAGGCAATGCACGGCAAGGCAAGGAAAGGGTAACGCAAGGCAAGGCACGGTGAGGCAAGGCAAGGCTAAGGCACGAAAACGCAAGGCTAGGCAATGCACGAAAGGCAAGCAGAGAGTAACGGAAGGCTAGAAAGGCAAGGGAAAGCAAGGCAAGGCAAGGGTAAGGGAAGGAACGGCACGGCAAGGGGAAACAAGGCTAAGGCACGACAACGCAAGCTAGGCAATGCACGGCAAGGCAAGGAAAGGGTAACGCAAGGCAAGGCACGGTGAGGCAAGGCAAGGCTAATGCAGAACAACGCACGTCTAGGCAATGCACGGCAAGGCAAGGAAAGGGTAATGCAAGGCAAGGCACGGTGAGGAAAGGCAAGGCTAATGCACAACAACGCACGTCTAGGCAATGCACGGCAAGGCAAGGAAAGGGTAACGCAAGGGAAGTCACGGTCAGGCGAGGCAAGGCTAAGGCACGACAACGCAAGGCTAGGCAATGCACGGCAAGGCAAGGAAAGAGTAACGGAATGTAAGGAATGCAAGGGAAAGCAAGGCAAGGCAAGAGTAACGGAAGGAACGGCACGGCAAGGGGAAACAAGGCTAGGGCAAAACAACGCAAGCTAGGCAATGCACGACAAGGCAAGGAAAGGGTAACGCAAGGCAAGGCACGGCCAGTCGAGGCAAGGCTAATGCACGCCAACGCAAGGCTTGGCAGTGCACGGCTAGGCAAGGAAAGGGTAACGGAAGGGAAGTCACGGTGAGGCAAGGCAAGGTTAAGGCACGAAAACGCAAGGCTAGGCAATGCACGGAAGGCAAGCAAAGAGTAACGGAAGGCAAGAAAGGCAAGGGAAAGCAAGGCAAGGCAAGGGTAAGGAAAGGAACGGCACGGCAAGGGGAAACAAGACTAAGGCACGACAACGCAAGCTAGGCAATGCACGGCAAGGCAAGGAAAGGGTAACGCAAGGCAAGGCACGGTCAGTCGAGGAAAGGCTAATGCACGACAACGGAAGGCTAGGCAATGCACGGCAACGCAAGGAAAGAGTAACGGAATGTAAGAAATGCAAGGGAAAGCAAGGCAAGGCAAGAGTAACGGAAGGAACGGCACGGCAAGGGGAAACAAGGCTAAGGCACGACAACGCAAGGCTAGGCAAAGCACGGCAAGGCAAGGAAAGGGTAACGCAAGGCAAGGCACGGTGAGGCAAGGCAAGGCTAATGCACGATAACGCACGGCTAGGCAAAGCAAGGCAAGGGAAGGAGAGGGTAACGCAAAGCCAGGCACGGTTAGTCGAGGGAAGGCTAATGCACGACAACGCAAGGATTGGCAGTGCACGGCTAGGCAAGGAAAGCGTAACAGAAGGAAAGGAAGGCAAGGCAAAGCAATGCAAGGCAAGTGAAACAAAAGGCACGGCACGGCAAGGGGAAAAAAGGGTAAGGCACGACAACGCAAGCTAGGCAATGCACGGCAAGGCAAGGAAAGGGTAACTCAAGGCAAGGCACGGTGAGGCAAGGCAAGGCTAATGCACGACAACGCACGGCTAGGCAATGCACGGCAAGGCAAGGAAAGGGTAACGCAAAGCAACGCACTGTCAGGCGAGGCAAGGCTAATGCACGACAACGCAAGGCTAGGCAATGCACGGAAGGTAAGCAAAGAGTAACGGAAGGCAAGGAAGGCAAGGGAAAGCAAGGCAAGTTAAGGGTAAGGGAAGGAACGGCACGGCAAGGGGAAACAGGGCTAAGGCATGAAAACGCAAGCTAGGCAATGCACGTCAAGGCAAGGAAAGGGTAACGCAAGGCAAGGCACGGTCAGGCAAGGCAAGGGAAATGCACGACAATGCAAGGCTAGTCAATGCACGGCAAGGCAAGGAAAGAGTAACGGAATGCAAGGAATGCAAGGGAAAGCAAGGCAAGGCAAGAGTAACGGAAGGAACGGCACGGCAAGGGGAAGCAAGGCTAAGGCACGACAAAGCAAGGCTAGGCAATGCACGGCAAGGCAAGGAAAGGGTAACGCAAGGCAAGGCACGGTCAGTCGAGGCAAGGCTAATGCACGACAACGCAAGGCTTGGCAGTGCAAGGCTAGGCAAGGAAAGAGTAACAGAAGGGAAGGAAGGCAAAGGAAAGCAAGGCAAGGCAAGAGTAACGGAAGGAACGGCACGGCAAGGGGAAACAGGGCTAAGGCATGACAACGCAAGCTAGGCAATGCACGGCAAGGCAAGGAAAGGGCAACGCAAGGCAAGGCACGGTGAGGCAAGGCAAGGCTAAGGCACGAAAACGCAAGGCTAGGCAATGCACGGAAGGCAAGCAAAGAGTAACGGAAAGCAAGAAAGGCAAGGGAAAGCAAGGCAAGGCAAGAGTAAGGGAAGGAACGGCACGGAAAGGGGAAACAAGGCTAAGGCACGACAACGCAAGCTAGGCAATGCACGGCAAGGCAAGGAACGGGTAACGCAAAGCAAGGCACGGTCAGTCGAGGCAAGGCTAATGCACGACAACGCAAGGCTAGGCAGTGCACGGCTAGGCAAGGAAAGAGTAACGGAAGGAAAGGAAGGCAAGGCAAAGCAAGGCAAGGCAAGTGAAACAAAGGCACGGCACGGTAAGGGGATAAAAGGGTAAGGCACGACAACGCAAGCTAGGCAATGCACGGCAAGGCAAGGAAAGGGTAACGCAAGGCAAGTCACGGTCAGACAAGGCAAGGCTAACGCACGACAACGCAAGGCTAGCCAATGCAGGGTAAGGCAAGGAAAGAGTAACGGAAGGCAAGGAATGCAAGGGAAACAAGGCAAGGCAAGAGTAACGGAAGGAACGGCACGGCAAGGGGAAGCAAGGCTAAGGCACGACAACGCAAGGCTAGGCAATGCACGGCAAGGCAAGGAAAGGGTAACGCAAGGCAAGGCACGGTGAGGCAAGGCAAGGCTAAGGCACGAAAACGCAAGGCTCGGCAATGCACGGAAGGCAAGCAAAGAGTAACGGAAGGCAAGGAAGGCAAGGGAAAGCAAGGCAAGGCAAGGATAAGGGAAGGAACGGCACGGCAAGGGGAAACAAGGCTAAGGCACGACAACGCAAGCTAGGCAATGCACGGCAAGGCAAGTAAAGGGTAACGTAATGCAAGGCACGATCAGGCGAGGCAAGGCTAATGCAATACAACGCAAGGCTAGGCAGTGCACGGCTAGGCAAGGAAAGAGTAACGGAAGGATAGGAAGGCAAGGCAAAGCAAGGCAAGGCAAGTGTAACAAACGGCACGGCACGGCAAGGGGAAACAAGGCTAAGGCACGACAACGCAAGCTAGGCAATGCACGGCAAGGCAAGGAAAGGGTAACGCAAGGCAAGGCACGGTCAGTCGAGGCAAGGCTAATGCACGACAACGCAAGGCTTGGCAGTGCAAGGCTAGGCAAGGAAAGAGTAACAGAAGGAAACGAAGGCAAGGCAAAGCAATGCAAGGCAAGTGAAACAAAAGGCACGGCACGGCAAGGAGAAACAAGGGCAAGGCACGACAACGCAAGCTAGGGAATGCACGGCAAGTCAAGGAAAGGGTAACGTAAGGCAAGGCACGGTGAGGCAAGGCAAGGCTAATGCACAACAACGCACGGCTAGGCAATGGACGGCAAGGCAAGGAACGAGTAACGGAAGGAATGGAAGGCAAGGCAAAAGAAGGCAAGGCAAGTGTAACAAAAGGCACGGCACGGCAAGGGGAAACAAGGCTAAGGCACGACAACGCAAGCTAGGCAATGCACGGCAAGGCAAGGAAAGGGTAACGCAAGGCAAGGCAGGGCCAGGCGAGACAAGGCTAAGGCACGACAACGCAAGGCTAGGCAATGCACGGCAAGGCAATGAAAGGGTAATGCAAGGCAAGGCACGGTGAGGAAAGGCAAGGCTAATGCACAACAACGCACGTCTAGGCAATGCACGGCAAGGCAAGGAAAGGGTAACGCAAGGCAAGGCACGGTCAGTCGAGGCAAGGCTAATGCACGACAACGCAAGGCTAGGCAATGCACGGAAGGTAAGCAAAGAGTAACGGAAGGCAAGGAAGGCAAGGGAAAGCAAGGCAAGTTAAGGGTAAGGGAAGGAACGGCACGGCAAGGGGAAACAGGGCTAAGGCATGACAACGCAAGCTAGGCAATGCACGGCAAGGCAAGGAAAGGGTAACGCAAGGCAAGGCACGGTCAGGCAAGTCAAGGCTAATGCACGACAACGCAAGGCTAGGCAATGCACGGCAAGGCAAGGAAAGAGTAACGGAAGGCAAGGAATGCAAGGGAAAGCAAGGCAAGGCAAGAATAACGGAAGGAACGGCACGGCAAGGGGAAGCAAGGCTAAGGCACGACAACGCACGGCTAGGCAATGCACGGCAAGGCAAGGAAAGGGTAACGCAAAGCAAGGCACGGTGAGGCAAGGCAAAGCTAAGGCACGAAAACGCAAGGCTAGGCAGTGCACGGCTGGGCAAGGAAAGAGTAACGGAAGGATAGGAAGGCAAGGCAAAGCAAGGCAAGTCAAGTGTAACAAACGGCACGGCACGGCAAGGGGAAACAAGGCTAAGGCACGACAACGCAAGCTAGGCAATGCACGGCAAGGCAAGGAAAGGGTAACGCAAGGCAAGGCAGGGCCAGGCGAGACAAGGCTAAGGCACGACAACGCAAGGCTAGGCAATGCACGGCAAGGCAAGGGGAAAGGGTAATGCAAGGCAAGGCACGGTGAGGAAAGGCAAGGCTAATGCACAACAACGCACGTCTAGGCAATGCACGGCAAGGCAAGGAAAGGGTAACGCAAGGGAAGTCACGGTCAGGCGAGGCAAGGCTAAGGCACGACAACGCAAGGCTAGGCAATGCACGGCAAGGCAAGGAAAGAGTAACGGAATGTAAGGAATGCAAGGGAAAGCAAGGCAAGGCAAGAGTAACGGAAGGAACGGCACGGCAAGGGGAAACAAGGCTAAGGCAAAACAACGCAAGCTAGGCAATGCACGGCAAGGCAAGGAAAGGGTAACGCAAGGCAAGGCACGGTGAGGCAAGGCAAGGCTAATGCACGACAACGGAAGGCTAGGCAATGCACGGCAAGGCAAGGAAAGAGTAACGGAATGTAAGGAATGCAAGGGAAAGCAAGGCAAGGCAAGAGTAACGGAAGGAACGGCACGGCAAGGGGAAACAAGGCTAAGGCACGACAACGCAAGGCAAGGCAAAGCACGGCAATGCAAGGAAAGGGTAACTCAAGGCAAGGCACGGTGAGGCAAGGCAAGGCTAATGCACGACAACGCACAGCTAGGCAATGCACGGCAAGGCAAGGAAAGGGTAACGCAAAGCAAGGCACTGTCAGGCGAGGCAAGGCTAATGCACGACAACGCAAGGCTAGGCAAAGCAAGGCAAGGGAAGGAGAGGGTAACGCAAGGCCAGGCACGGTCAGTCGAGGGAAGGCTAATGCACGACAACGCAAGGCTTGGCAGTGCACGACTAGGCAAGGAAAGCGTAACAGAAGGAAAGGAAGGCAAGGCAAAGCAATGCAAGGCAAGTGAAACAAAAGGCACGGCACGGCAAGGGGAAACAAGGCTAAGGCACGACAACGCAAGCTAGCCAATGCACGACAAGGCAAGGAAAGGGTAACGCAAGGCAAGGCACGGCCAGTCGAGGCAAGGCTAATGCACGCCAACGCAAGGCTTGGCAGTGCACGGCTAGGCAAGGAAAGGGTAACGGAAGGGAAGTCACGGTGAGGCAAGGCAAGGTTAAGGCACGAAAACGCAAGGCTAGGCAATGCACGGAAGGCAAGCAAAGAGTAACGGAAGGCAAGAAAGGCAAGGGAAAGCAAGGCAAGGCAAGGGTAAGGAAAGGAACGGCACGGCAAGGGGAAACAAGGCTAAGGCACGACAACGCAAGCTAGGCAATGCACGGCAAGGCAAGGAAAGGGTAACGCAAGGCAAGGCACGGTCAGTCGAGGAAAGGCTAATGCACGACAACGGAAGGCTAGGCAATGCACGGCAAGGCAAGGAAAGAGTAACGGAATGTAAGAAATGCAAGGGAAAGCAAAGCAAGGCAAGAGTAACGGAAGGAACGGCACGGCAAGGGGAAACAAGGCTAAGGCACGACAACGCAAGGCTAGGCAAAGCACGGCAAGGCAAGGAAAGGGTAACGCAAGGCAAGGCACGGTGAGGCAAGGCAAGGCTAATGCACGATAACGCACGGCTAGGCAAAGCAAGGCAAGGGAAGGAGAGGGTAACGCAAAGCCAGGCACGGTTAGTCGAGGGAAGGCTAATGCACGACAACGCAAGGCTTGGCAGTGCACGGCTAGGCAAGGAAAGCGTAACAGAAGGAAAGGAAGGCAAGGCAAAGCAATGCAAGGCAAGTGAAACAAAAGGCACGGCACGGCAAGGGGAAAAAAGGGTAAGGCATGACAACGCAAGCTAGGCAATGCACGGCAAGGCAAGGAAAGGGTAACTCAAGGCAAGGCACGGTGAGGCAAGGCAAGGCTAATGCACGACAACGCACGGCTAGGCAATGCACGGCAAGGCAAGGAAAGGGTAACGCAAAGCAACGCACTGTCAGGCGAGGCAAGGCTAATGCACGACAACGCAAGGCTAGGCAATGCACGGAAGGTAAGCAAAGAGTAACGGAAGGCAAGGAAGGCAAGGGAAAGCAAGGCAAGTTAAGGGTAAGGGAAGGAACGGCACGGCAAGGGGAAACAGGGCTAAGGCATGAAAACGCAAGCTAGGCAATGCACGGCAAGGCAAGGAAAGGGTAACGCAAGGCAAGGCACGGTCAGTCGAGGCAAGGCTAATGCACGACAACGCAAGGCTTGGCAGTGCAAGGCTAGGCAAGGAAAGAGTAACAGAAGGAAAGGAAGGCAAGGCAAAGCAATGCAAGGCAAGTGAAACAAAAGGCACGGCACGGCAAGGGGAAACAAGGGTAAGGTACGACAACGCAAGCTAGGCAATGCACGGCAAGGCAAGGAAAGGGTAACGCAAGGCAAGGCACGGTCAGTCGAGGCAAGGCTAATGCACGACAACGCAAGGCTTGGCAGTGCAAGGCTAGGCAAGGAAAGAGTAACAGAAGGAAAGGAAGGCAAGGCAAAGCAATGCAAGGCAAGTGAAACAAAAGGCACGGCACGGCAAGGGGAAACAAGGGTAAGGTACGACAACGCAAGCTAGGCAATGCACGGCAAGGCAAGGAAAGGGTAACGTAAGGCAAGGCACGGTGAGGCAAGGGAAGGCTAATGCACAACAACGCACGGCTAGGCAATGCACGGCAAGGCAATGAAAGGGAAACGCAAGTGAAGTCACGGTCAGGCGAGGCAAGGCTAAGGCACGACAACGCAAGGCTAGGCAATGCAGGTAAGGCAAGCAAGGAGTAACGGAAGGGAAGGAAGGCAAAGGAAAGCAAGGCAAGGCAAGAGTAACGGAAGGAACGGCACGGCAAGGGGAAACAGGGCTAAGGCATGACAACGCAAGCTAGGCAATGCACGGCAAGGCAAGGAAAGGGCAACGCAAGGCAAGGCACGGTGAGGCAAGGCAAGGCTAAGGCACGAAAACGCAAGGCTAGGCAATGCACGGAAGGCAAGCAAAGAGTAACGGAAAGCAAGAAAGGCAAGGGAAAGCAAGGCAAGGCAAGAGTAAGGGAAGGAACGGCACGGAAAGGGGAAACAAGGCTAAGGCACGACAACGCAAGCTAGGCAATGCACGGCAAGGCAAGGAACGGGTAACGCAAAGCAAGGCACGGTCAGTCGAGGCAAGGCTAATGCACGACAACGCAAGGCTAGTTAGTGCACGGCTAGGCAACGAAAGAGTAACAGAAGGAAAGGAAGGCAAGGCAAAGCAATGCAAGGCAAGTGAAACGAAAGGCACGTCACGGCAAGGGGAAAAAAGGGTAAGGCACGACAACGCAAGCTAGGCAATGCACGGCAAGGCAAGGAAAGGGTAACGCAAGGCAAGGCACGGTGAGGCAAGGCAAGGCTAATGCACAACAACGCACGGCTAGGCAATGCACGGCAAGGCAATGAAAGGGAAACGCAAGTGAAGTCACGGTCAGGCGAGGCAAGGCTAAGGCACGACAACGCAAGGCTAGGCAATGCAGGTAAGGCAAGCAAGGAGTAACGGAAGGGAAGGAAGGCAAGGGAAAGCAAGGCAAGGCAAGAGTAACGGATGGAACGGCACGGCAAGGGGAAACAGGGCTAAGGCATGACAACGCAAGCTAGGCAATGCACGGCAAGGCAAGGAAAGGGCAACGCAAGGCAAGGCACGGTGAGGCAAGGCAAGGCTAAGGCACGAAAACGCAAGGCTAGGCAATGCACGGAAGGCAAGCAAAGAGTAACGGAAAGCAAGAAAGGCAAGGGAAAGCAAGGCAAGGCAAGAGTAAGGGAAGGAACGGCACGGAAAGGGGAAACAAGGCTAAGGCACGACAACGCAAGGTAGGCAATGCACGGCAAGGCAAGGAAAGGGTAACGCAAGGCAAGGCACGGTGAGGCAAGGCAAGGCTAATGCACAACAACGCACGTCTAGGCAAAGTACGGCAAGGCAAGGAAAGGGTAACGCAAGGAAAGGCTCTGTCAGGCGAGGCAAGGCTAAGGCACGACAACGCAAGGCTAGGCAATGCACGGAAGGTAAGCAAAGAGTAACGGAAGGCAAGGAAGGCAAGGGAAAGCAAGGCAAGTTAAGGGTAAGGTAAGGAACGGCACGGCAAGAGGAAACAAGGCTAAGGCACGACAACGCAAGCAAGGCAATGCACGGCAAGGCAAGGAAAGGGTAACGCAAGGCAAGGCACGGTCAGGAAATGCAAGGCTAATGCACGACAACGGAAGGCTAGGCAATGCACGGCAAGGCAAGGAAAGAGTAACGGAATGTAAGGAATACAAGGGAAAGCAAGGCAAGGCAAGAGTAACGGAAGGAACGGCACGGCAAGGGGAAACAAGGCTAAGGCACGGCAACGCAAGGCTAGGCAAAGCACGGCAAGGCAAGGAAAGGGTAACGGAAGGCAAGGCACGGTGAGGCAAGGCAAGGCTAATGCACGACAACGCACGGCTAGGCAAAGCAAGGCAAGGTAAGGACAGGGTAACGCAAGGCCAGGCACGGTCAGTCGAGAGAAGGCTAATGCACGACAACGCACGGCTTGGCAGTGCACGGCTTGGCAAGGAAAGCGTAACAGAAGGAAAGGAAGGCAAGGCAAAGCAATGCAAGGCAAGTGAAACAAAAGGCACGGCACGGCAAGGGGAAAAAAGGCTAAGGCACGACAACGCAAGCTAGGCAATGCACGGCAAGGCAAGGAAAGGGTAACGCAAGGCAAGGCACGGTCAGTCGATGCAAGGCTAATGCACGACAACGCAAGGCTTGGCAGTGCACGGCTAGGCAAGGAAAGCGTAACATAAGGAAAGGAAGGCAAGGCAAAGCAATGCAAGGCAAGTGAAACAAAAGGCACGGCACGGTAAGGGGAAAAAAGGGTAAGGCACGACAACGCAAGCTAGGCAATGCACGGCAAGGCAAGGAAAGGGTAACGCAAGGCAAGGCACGGTCAGACAAGGCAAGGCTAATGCACGATAACGCAAGGCTAGGCAATGCACGGTAAGGCAAGGAAAGAGTAACGGAAGGCAAGGAATGCAAGGGAAACAAGGCAAGGCAAGAGTAACGGAAGGAACGGCACGGCAAGGGGAAGCAAGGCTAAGGCACGACAACGCAAGGCTAGGCAATGCACGGCAAGGCAAGGAAAGGGTAACGCAAGGCAAGGCACGGTGAGGCAAGGCAAGGCTAAGGCACGAAAACGCAAGGCTAGGCAATGCACGGAAGGCAAGCAAAGAGTAACGGAAGGCAAGGAAGGCAAGGGAAAGCAAGGCAAGGCAAGGGTAAGGGAAGGAACGGCACGGCAAGGGGAAACAAGGCTAAGGCACGACAACGCAAGCTGGGCAAAGCACGGAAAGGCAAGGAAAGGGTAACGCAAGGCAAGGCACGGTCAGGCAAGGCAAGGCTAATGCACGACAACGCAAGGCTAGGCAGTGCACGGCTAGGCAAGGAACGAGTAACGGAAGGAATGGATGGCAAGGCAAAGCAAGGCAAGGCAAGTGTAACAAAAGGCACGGCACGGCAAGGGGAAACAAGGCTAAGGCACGACAACGCAAGCTAGGCAATGCACGGAAAGGCAAGGAAAGGGTAACGCGAGGCAAGACAGGGTCAGGCGAGACAAGGCTAAGGCACGACAACGCAAGGCTAGGCAATGCACGGCAAGGCAAGGAAAGGGTAACGCAAGGGAAGGCACGGTGAGGCAAGGCAAGGCTAATGCACAACAACGCACGGCTAGGCAATGGACGGCAAGGCAAGGAAAGAGTAACGGAATGTAACGAATGCAAGGGAAAGCAAGGCAAGGCAAGAGTAACGGAAGGAACGGCACGGCAAGGGGAAACAAGGCTAAGGCACGACAACGCAAGGCTAGGCAAAGCACGGCAAGGCAAGGAAAGGGTAACGCAAGGCAAGGCACGGTGAGGCAAGGCAAGGCTAATGCACGACAACGCACGGCTAGGCAAAGCAAGGCAAGGGAAGGAGAGGGTAACGCATGGCAAGGCACGGTCAAGCGAGGCAAGGCTAAGGCACGACAACGGAAGGCTAGGCAACGCACGTAAGGTAAGCAAAGAGTAACGGAAGGCAAGGAAGGCAAGGGAAATCAAGGCAAGTTAAGAGTAAGGGAAGGAACGGCACGGCAAGGGGAAACAAGGCTAAGGCACGAAAACGCAAGCTAGGCAAAGTACGGCAAGGCAAGGAAAGGGTAACGCAAGGCAAGGCACGGTCAGGCAAGGCAAGGCTAATGCACGACAACGCAAGGCTAGGAAGTGCACGGCTAGGCAAGGAACGAGTAACGGAAGGAATGAAAGGCAAGGCAAAGCAAGGCAAGGCATGTGAACCAAAAGGCACGGCACGGCAAGGGGAAACAAGGCTAAGGCACGACAACGCAAGCTAGGCAATGCACGGCAAGGCAAGGAAAGGGTAACGCAAGGCAAGGCACGGTGAGGCAAGGCAAGGCTAATGCACAACAACGCACGGCTAGGCAATGCACGGCAAGGCAAAGAAAGGGTAACGGAAGTGAAGTCACGGTCAGGCGAGGCAAGGCTAAGGCACGACAACGCAAGGCTAGGCAATGCAGGTAAGGCAAGCAAGGAGTAACGGAAGGGAAGGAAGGCAAGGGAAAGCAAGGCAGGGCAAGGTTAACGGAAGGAACGGCTCGGCAAGGGGAAACAAGGCTAAGGCACGGCTACGCACGGCTAGGCAATGCACGGCCAGGCAAGGAAAGGGTAACGAAAGGCAAGGCACGGTGAGGCAAGTCAAGGCTAAGGCACGAAAACGCAAGGCTAGGCAGTGTACGGAAGGCAAGCAAAGAGTAACGGAAGGCAAGGAAGGCAAGGGAAAGCAAGGCAAGTTAAGGGTAAGGGAAGGAACGGCACGGCAAGGGGAAACAGGGCTAAGGCATGACAAGGCAAGCTAGGCAATGCACGGCAAGGCAAGGAAAGGGTAACGCAAGGCAAGGCACGGTCAGGCAAGGCTAGGCTAATGCACGACAACGCAAGGCTAGGCAATGCACGGCAAGGCAAGGAAAGGGTAACGCAAGGCAAGGCTCTGTCAGGCGAGGCAAGGCTAAGGCACGACAACGCAATGCTAGGCAATGCACGGAAGGTAAGCAAAGAGTATCGGAAGGCAAGGAAGGCAAGGGAAAGCAAGGCAAGTTAAGGGTAAGGTAAGGAACGGCACTGCAAGGGGAAACAAGGCTAAGGCACGACAACGCAAGCTAGGCAATGCACGGCAAGGCAAGGAAAGGGTAACGGAAGGCAAGGAAGGCAAGGGAAAGCAAGGCAAGTTAAGAGTAAGTTAAGGAACGGCACGGCAAGGGGAAACAAGGCTAAGGCACGAAAACGCAAGCTAGGCTAAGTACGGCAAGGCAAGGAAAGGGTAACGCAAGGCAAGGCACGGTCAGGCAAGGCAAGGCTAATGCACGACAACGCAAGGCTAGGCAATGCACGGCAAGGCAAGGAAAGGGTAACGCAAGGCAAGGCACGGTGAGGCAAGGCAAGGCTAATGCACGACAACGGAAGGCTAGGCAATGCACGGCAAGGCAAGGAAAGAGTAACGGAATGTAAGGAATGCAAGGGAAAGCAAGGCAAGGCAAGAGTAACGGAAGGAACGGCACGGCAAGGGGAAACAAGGCTAAGGCACGACAACGCAAGGCAAGGCAAAGCACGGCAATGCAAGGAAAGGGTAACTCAAGGCAAGGCACGGTGAGGCAAGGCAAGGCTAATGCACGACAACGCACAGCTAGGCAATGCACGGCAAGGCAAGGAAAGGGTAACGCAAAGCAAGGCACTGTCAGGCGAGGCAAGGCTAATGCACGACAACGCAAGGCTAGGCAAAGCAAGGCAAGGGAAGGAGAGGGTAACGCAAGGCCAGGCACGGTCAGTCGAGGGAAGGCTAATGCACGACAACGCAAGGCTTGGCAGTGCACGGCTAGGCAAGGAAAGCGTAACAGAAGGAAAGGAAGGCAAGGCAAAGCAATGCAAGGCAAGTGAAACAAAAGGCACGGCACGGCAAGGGGAAACAAGGCTAAGGCACGACAACGCAAGCTAGCCAATGCACGACAAGGCAAGGAAAGGGTAACGCAAGGCAAGGCACGGCCAGTCGAGGCAAGGCTAATGCACGCCAACGCAAGGCTTGGCAGTGCACGGCTAGGCAAGGAAAGGGTAACGGAAGGGAAGTCACGGTGAGGCAAGGCAAGGTTAAGGCACGAAAACGCAAGGCTAGGCAATGCACGGAAGGCAAGCAAAGAGTAACGGAAGGCAAGAAAGGCAAGGGAAAGCAAGGCAAGGCAAGGGTAAGGAAAGGAACGGCACGGCAAGGGGAAACAAGGCTAAGGCACGACAACGCAAGCTAGGCAATGCACGGCAAGGCAAGGAAAGGGTAACGCAAGGCAAGGCACGGTCAGTCGAGGAAAGGCTAATGCACGACAACGGAAGGCTAGGCAATGCACGGCAAGGCAAGGAAAGAGTAACGGAATGTAAGAAATGCAAGGGAAAGCAAGGCAAGGCAAGAGTAACGGAAGGAACGGCACGGCAAGGGGAAACAAGGCTAAGGCACGACAACGCAAGGCTAGGCAAAGCACGGCAAGGCAAGGAAAGGGTAACGCAAGGCAAGGCACGGTGAGGCAAGGCAAGGCTAATGCACGATAACGCACGGCTAGGCAAAGCAAGGCAAGGGAAGGAGAGGGTAACGCAAAGCCAGGCACGGTTAGTCGAGGGAAGGCTAATGCACGACAACGCAAGGCTTGGCAGTGCACGGCTAGGCAAGGAAAGCGTAACAGAAGGAAAGGAAGGCAAGGCAAAGCAATGCAAGGCAAGTGAAACAAAAGGCATGGCACGGCAAGGGGAAAAAAGGGTAAGGCATGACAACGCAAGCTAGGCAATGCACGGCAAGGCAAGGAAAGGGTAACTCAAGGCAAGGCACGGTGAGGCAAGGCAAGGCTAATGCACGACAACGCACGGCTAGGCAATGCACGGCAAGGCAAGGAAAGGGTAACGCAAAGCAACGCACTGTCAGGCGAGGCAAGGCTAATGCACGACAACGCAAGGCTAGGCAATGCACGGAAGGTAAGCAAAGAGTAACGGAAGGCAAGGAAGGCAAGGGAAAGCAAGGCAAGTTAAGGGTAAGGGAAGGAACGGCACGGCAAGGGGAAACAGGGCTAAGGCATGAAAACGCAAGCTAGGCAATGCACGGCAAGGCAAGGAAAGGGTAACGCAAGGCAAGGCACGGTCAGTCGAGGCAAGGCTAATGCACGACAACGCAAGGCTTGGCAGTGCAAGGCTAGGCAAGGAAAGAGTAACAGAAGGAAAGGAAGGCAAGGCAAAGCAATGCAAGGCAAGTGAAACAAAAGGCACGGCACGGCAAGGGGAAACAAGGGTAAGGTACGACAACGCAAGCTAGGCAATGCACGGCAAGGCAAGGAAAGGGTAACGCAAGGCAAGGCACGGTCAGTCGAGGCAAGGCTAATGCACGACAACGCAAGGCTTGGCAGTGCAAGGCTAGGCAAGGAAAGAGTAACAGAAGGAAAGGAAGGCAAGGCAAAGCAATGCAAGGCAAGTGAAACAAAAGGCACGGCACGGCAAGGGGAAACAAGGGTAAGGTACGACAACGCAAGCTAGGCAATGCACGGCAAGGCAAGGAAAGGGTAACGTAAGGCAAGGCACGGTGAGGCAAGGGAAGGCTAATGCACAACAACGCACGGCTAGGCAATGCACGGCAAGGCAATGAAAGGGAAACGCAAGTGAAGTCACGGTCAGGCGAGGCAAGGCTAAGGCACGACAACGCAAGGCTAGGCAATGCAGGTAAGGCAAGCAAGGAGTAACGGAAGGGAAGGAAGGCAAAGGAAAGCAAGGCAAGGCAAGAGTAACGGAAGGAACGGCACGGCAAGGGGAAACAGGGCTAAGGCATGACAACGCAAGCTAGGCAATGCACGGCAAGGCAAGGAAAGGGCAACGCAAGGCAAGGCACGGTGAGGCAAGGCAAGGCTAAGGCACGAAAACGCAAGGCTAGGCAATGCACGGAAGGCAAGCAAAGAGTAACGGAAAGCAAGAAAGGCAAGGGAAAGCAAGGCAAGGCAAGAGTAAGGGAAGGAACGGCACGGAAAGGGGAAACAAGGCTAAGGCACGACAACGCAAGCTAGGCAATGCACGGCAAGGCAAGGAACGGGTAACGCAAAGCAAGGCACGGTCAGTCGAGGCAAGGCTAATGCACGACAACGCAAGGCTAGTTAGTGCACGGCTAGGCAACGAAAGAGTAACAGAAGGAAAGGAAGGCAAGGCAAAGCAATGCAAGGCAAGTGAAACGAAAGGCACGTCACGGCAAGGGGAAAAAAGGGTAAGGCACGACAACGCAAGCTAGGCAATGCACGGCAAGGCAAGGAAAGGGTAACGCAAGGCAAGGCACGGTGAGGCAAGGCAAGGCTAATGCACAACAACGCACGGCTAGGCAATGCACGGCAAGGCAATGAAAGGGAAACGCAAGTGAAGTCACGGTCAGGCGAGGCAAGGCTAAGGCACGACAACGCAAGGCTAGGCAATGCAGGTAAGGCAAGCAAGGAGTAACGGAAGGGAAGGAAGGCAAGGGAAAACAAGGCAAGGCAAGAGTAACGGATGGAACGGCACGGCAAGGGGAAACAGGGCTAAGGCATGACAACGCAAGCTAGGCAATGCACGGCAAGGCAAGGAAAGGGCAACGCAAGGCAAGGCACGGTGAGGCAAGGCAAGGCTAAGGCACGAAAACGCAAGGCTAGGCAATGCACGGAAGGCAAGCAAAGAGTAACGGAAAGCAAGAAAGGCAAGGGAAAGCAAGGCAAGGCAAGAGTAAGGGAAGGAACGGCACGGAAAGGGGAAACAAGGGTAAGGCACGACAACGCAAGGTAGGCAATGCACGGCAAGGCAAGGAAAGGGTAACGCAAGGCAAGGCACGGTGAGGCAAGGCAAGGCTAATGGACAACAACGCACGTCTAGGCAAAGTACGGCAAGGCAAGGAAAGGGTAACGCAAGGAAAGGCTCTGTCAGGCGAGGCAAGGCTAAGGCACGACAACGCAAGGCTAGGCAATGCACGGAAGGTAAGCAAAGAGTAACGGAAGGCAAGGAAGGCAAGGGAAAGCAAGGCAAGTTAAGGGTAAGGTAAGGAACGGCACGGCAAGAGGAAACAAGGCTAAGGCACGACAACGCAAGCAAGGCAATGCACGGCAAGGCAAGGAAAGGGTAACGCAAGGCAAGGCACGGTCAGGAAATGCAAGGCTAATGCACGACAACGGAAGGCTAGGCAATGCACGGCAAGGCAAGGAAAGAGTAACGGAATGTAAGGAATACAAGGGAAAGCAAGGCAAGGCAAGAGTAACGGAAGGAACGGCACGGCAAGGGGAAACAAGGCTAAGGCACGGCAACGCAAGGCTAGGCAAAGCACGGCAAGGCAAGGAAAGGGTAACGGAAGGCAAGGCACGGTGAGGCAAGGCAAGGCTAATGCACGACAACGCACGGCTAGGCAAAGCAAGGCAAGGTAAGGACAGGGTAACGCAAGGCCAGGCACGGTCAGTCGAGAGAAGGCTAATGCACGACAACGCACGGCTTGGCAGTGCACGGCTTGGCAAGGAAAGCGTAACAGAAGGAAAGGAAGGCAAGGCAAAGCAATGCAAGGCAAGTGAAACAAAAGGCACGGCACGGCAAGGGGAAAAAAGGCTAAGGCACGACAACGCAAGCTAGGCAATGCACGGCAAGGCAAGGAAAGGGTAACGCAAGGCAAGGCACGGTCAGTCGATGCAAGGCTAATGCACGACAACGCAAGGCTTGGCAGTGCACGGCTAGGCAAGGAAAGCGTAACATAAGGAAAGGAAGGCAAGGCAAAGCAATGCAAGGCAAGTGAAACAAAAGGCACGGCACGGTAAGGGGAAAAAAGGGTAAGGCACGACAACGCAAGCTAGGCAATGCACGGCAAGGCAAGGAAAGGGTAACGCAAGGCAAGGCACGGTCAGACAAGGCAAGGCTAATGCACGATAACGCAAGGCTAGGCAATGCACGGTAAGGCAAGGAAAGAGTAACGGAAGGCAAGGAATGCAAGGGAAACAAGGCAAGGCAAGAGTAACGGAAGGAACGGCACGGCAAGGGGAAGCAAGGCTAAGGCACGACAACGCAAGGCTAGGCAATGCACGGCAAGGCAAGGAAAGGGTAACGCAAGGCAAGGCACGGTGAGGCAAGGCAAGGCTAAGGCACGAAAACGCAAGGCTAGGCAATGCACGGAAGGCAAGCAAAGAGTAACGGAAGGCAAGGAAGGCAAGGGAAAGCAAGGCAAGGCAAGGGTAAGGGAAGGAACGGCACGGCAAGGGGAAACAAGGCTAAGGCACGACAACGCAAGCTGGGCAAAGCACGGAAAGGCAAGGAAAGGGTAACGCAAGGCAAGGCACGGTCAGGCAAGGCAAGGCTAATGCACGACAACGCAAGGCTAGGCAGTGCACGGCTAGGCAAGGAACGAGTAACGGAAGGAATGGATGGCAAGGCAAAGCAAGGCAAGGCAAGTGTAACAAAAGGCACGGCACGGCAAGGGGAAACAAGGCTAAGGCACGACAACGCAAGCTAGGCAATGCACGGAAAGGCAAGGAAAGGGTAACGCGAGGCAAGGCAGGGTCAGGCGAGACAAGGCTAAGGCACGACAACGCAAGGCTAGGCAATGCACGGCAAGGCAAGGAAAGGGTAACGCAAGGGAAGGCACGGTGAGGCAAGGCAAGGCTAATGCACAACAACGCACGGCTAGGCAATGGACGGCAAGGCAAGGAAAGAGTAACGGAATGTAACGAATGCAAGGGAAAGCAAGGCAAGGCAAGAGTAACGGAAGGAACGGCACGGCAAGGGGAAACAAGGCTAAGGCACGACAACGCAAGGCTAGGCAAAGCACGGCAAGGCAAGGAAAGGGTAACGCAAGGCAAGGCACGGTGAGGCAAGGCAAGGCTAATGCACGACAACGCACGGCTAGGCAAAGCAAGGCAAGGGAAGGAGAGGGTAACGCATGGCAAGGCACGGTCAAGCGAGGCAAGGCTAAGGCACGACAACGGAAGGCTAGGCAACGCACGTAAGGTAAGCAAAGAGTAACGGAAGGCAAGGAAGGCAAGGGAAATCAAGGCAAGTTAAGAGTAAGGGAAGGAACGGCACGGCAAGGGGAAACAAGGCTAAGGCACGAAAACGCAAGCTAGGCAAAGTACGGCAAGGCAAGGAAAGGGTAACGCAAGGCAAGGCACGGTCAGGCAAGGCAAGGCTAATGCACGACAACGCAAGGCTAGGAAGTGCACGGCTAGGCAAGGAACGAGTAACGGAAGGAATGAAAGGCAAGGCAAAGCAAGGCAAGGCATGTGAACCAAAAGGCACGGCACGGCAAGGGGAAACAAGGCTAAGGCACGACAACGCAAGCTAGGCAATGCACGGCAAGGCAAGGAAAGGGTAACGCAAGGCAAGGCACGGTGAGGCAAGGCAAGGCTAATGCACAACAACGCACGGCTAGGCAATGCACGGCAAGGCAAAGAAAGGGTAACGGAAGTGAAGTCACGGTCAGGCGAGGCAAGGCTAAGGCACGACAACGCAAGGCTAGGCAATGCAGGTAAGGCAAGCAAGGAGTAACGGAAGGGAAGGAAGGCAAGGGAAAGCAAGGCAGGGCAAGGTTAACGGAAGGAACGGCTCGGCAAGGGGAAACAAGGCTAAGGCACGGCTACGCACGGCTAGGCAATGCACGGCCAGGCAAGGAAAGGGTAACGAAAGGCAAGGCACGGTGAGGCAAGTCAAGGCTAAGGCACGAAAACGCAAGGCTAGGCAGTGTACGGAAGGCAAGCAAAGAGTAACGGAAGGCAAGGAAGGCAAGGGAAAGCAAGGCAAGTTAAGGGTAAGGGAAGGAACGGCACGGCAAGGGGAAACAGGGCTAAGGCATGACAAGGCAAGCTAGGCAATGCACGGCAAGGCAAGGAAAGGGTAACGCAAGGCAAGGCACGGTCAGGCAAGGCTAGGCTAATGCACGACAACGCAAGGCTAGGCAATGCACGGCAAGGCAAGGAAAGGGTAACGCAAGGCAAGGCTCTGTCAGGCGAGGCAAGGCTAAGGCACGACAACGCAATGCTAGGCAATGCACGGAAGGTAAGCAAAGAGTATCGGAAGGCAAGGAAGGCAAGGGAAAGCAAGGCAAGTTAAGGGTAAGGTAAGGAACGGCACTGCAAGGGGAAACAAGGCTAAGGCACGACAACGCAAGCTAGGCAATGCACGGCAAGGCAAGGAAAGGGTAACGGAAGGCAAGGAAGGCAAGGGAAAGCAAGGCAAGTTAAGAGTAAGTTAAGGAACGGCACGGCAAGGGGAAACAAGGCTAAGGCACGAAAACGCAAGCTAGGCTAAGTACGGCAAGGCAAGGAAAGGGTAACGCAAGGCAAGGCACGGTCAGGCAAGGCAAGGCTAATGCACGACAACGCAAGGCTAGGAAGTGCACGGCTAGGCAAGGAACGAGTAACGGAAGGAATGAAAGGCAAGGCAAAGCAAGGCAAGGCAGGTGAACCAAAAGGCACGGCACGGCAAGGGGAAACAAGGCTAAGGCACGACAACGCAAGCTAGGCAATGCACGGCAAGGCAAGGAAAGGGTAACGCAAGGCAAGGCACGGTGACGCAAGGCAAGGCTAATGCACAACAACGCACGGCTAGGCAATGCACGGCAAGGCAAAGAAAGGGTAACACAAGTGAAGTCACGGTCAGGCGAGGCAAGGCTAAGGCACGACAACGCAAGGCTAGGCAATGCAGTTAAGGCAAGCAAGGAGTAACGGAATGGAAGGAAGGCAATGGAAAGCAAGGCAAGGCAAGGTTAACGGAAGGAACGGCTCGGCAAGGGGAAACAAGGCTAAGGCACGGCTAAGCACGGCTAGGCAATGCACGGCCAGGCAAGGAAAGGGTAACGAAAGGCAAGGCACGGTGAGGCAAGTCAAGGCTAAGGCACGAAAACGCAAGGCTAGGCAGTGCACGGAAGGCAAGCAAAGAGTAACGGAAGGCAAGGAAGGCAAGGGAAAGCAAGGCAAGTTAAGGGTAAGGGAAGGAACGGCACGGCAAGGGGAAACAGGGCTAAGGCATGACAACGCAAGCTAGGCAATGCACGGCAAGGCAAGGAAAGGGTAACGCAAGGCAAGGCACGGTCAGGCAAGGCTAGGCTAATGCACGACAACGCAAGGCTAGGCAATGGACGGCAAGGCAAGGAAAGGGTAACGCAAGGGAAGTCACGGTCAGGCGAGGCAAGGCTACGGCACGACAACGCAAGGCTAGGCAATGCATGGATGGTAAGCCAAGAGTAACGGAAGGCAAGGAAGGCAAGGGAAAGCAAGGCAAGTCAAGAGTAAGGGAAGGAACGGCACGGCAAGGGAAACAAGGCTAAGGCACGACAACGCAAGCTGGGCCAAGCACGGCCAGGCAAGGAAAGGGTAACGCAAGGCAAGGCACGGTCAGGAAGGCAAGGCTAATGCACGACAACGCAAGGCTAGGCAGTGCACGGCTAGGCAAGGAAAGAGTAACGGAAGGAAAGGAAGGCAAGGCAAAGCAAGGCAAGGCAAGAGTAACGGAAGGAACGGCACGGCAAGGGGAAGCAAGGCTAAGTCACGACAACGCAAGGCTAGGCAATGCACGGCAAGGCAAGGAAAGGGTAACGCAAGGCAAGGCACGGTGAGGCAAGGCAAGGCTAAGGCACGAAAACGCAAGGCTAGGCAATGCACGAAAGGCAAGCAGAGAGTAACGGAAGGCTAGAAAGGCAAGGGAAAGCAAGGCAAGGCAAGGGTAAGGGAAGGAACGGCACGGCAAGGGGAAACAAGGCTAAGGCACGACAACGCAAGCTAGGCAATGCACGGCAAGGCAAGGAAAGGGTAACGCAAGGCAAGGCACGGTGAGGCAAGGCAAGGCTAATGCAGAACAACGCACTTCTAGGCAATGCACGGCAAGGCAAGGAAAGGGTAATGCAAGGCAAGGCACGGTGAGGAAAGGCAAGGCTAATGCACAACAACGCACGTCTAGGCAATGCACGGCAAGGCAAGGAAAGGGTAACGCAAGGGAAGTCACGGTCAGGCGAGGCAAGGCTAAGGCACGACAACGCAAGGCTAGGCAATGCACGGCAAGGCAAGGAAAGAGTAACGGAATGTAAGGAATGCAAGGGAAAGCAAGGCAAGGCAAGAGTAACGGAAGGAACGGCACGGCAAGGGGAAACAAGGCTAGGGCAAAACAACGCAAGCTAGGCAATGCACGACAAGGCAAGGAAAGGGTAACGCAAGGCAAGGCACGGCCAGTCGAGGCAAGGCTAATGCACGCCAACGCAAGGCTTGGCAGTGCACGGCTAGGCAAGGAAAGGGTAACGGAAGGGAAGTCACGGTGAGGCAAGGCAAGGTTAAGGCACGAAAACGCAAGGCTAGGCAATGCACGGAAGGCAAGCAAAGAGTAACGGAAGGCAAGAAAGGCAAGGGAAAGCAAGGCAAGGCAAGGGTAAGGAAAGGAACGGCACGGCAAGGGGAAACAAGACTAAGGCACGACAACGCAAGCTAGGCAATGCACGGCAAGGCAAGGAAAGGGTAACGCAAGGCAAGGCACGGTCAGTCGAGGAAAGGCTAATGCACGACAACGGAAGGCTAGGCAATGCACGGCAACGCAAGGAAAGAGTAACGGAATGTAAGAAATGCAAGGGAAAGCAAGGCAAGGCAAGAGTAACGGAAGGAACGGCACGGCAAGGGGAAACAAGGCTAAGGCACGACAACGCAAGGCTAGGCAAAGCACGGCAAGGCAAGGAAAGGGTAACGCAAGGCAAGGCACGGTGAGGCAAGGCAAGGCTAATGCACGATAACGCACGGCTAGGCAAAGCAAGGCAAGGGAAGGAGAGGGTAACGCAAAGCCAGGCACGGTTAGTCGAGGGAAGGCTAATGCACGACAACGCAAGGATTGGCAGTGCACGGCTAGGCAAGGAAAGCGTAACAGAAGGAAAGGAAGGCAAGGCAAAGCAATGCAAGGCAAGTGAAACAAAAGGCACGGCACGGCAAGGGGAAAAAAGGGTAAGGCACGACAACGCAAGCTAGGCAATGCACGGCAAGGCAAGGAAAGGGTAACTCAAGGCAAGGCACGGTGAGGCAAGGCAAGGCTAATGCACGACAACGCACGGCTAGGCAATGCACGGCAAGGCAAGGAAAGGGTAACGCAAAGCAACGCACTGTCAGGCGAGGCAAGGCTAATGCACGACAACGCAAGGCTAGGCAATGCACGGAAGGTAAGCAAAGAGTAACGGAAGGCAAGGAAGGCAAGGGAAAGCAAGGCAAGTTAAGGGTAAGGGAAGGAACGGCACGGCAAGGGGAAACAGGGCTAAGGCATGAAAACGCAAGCTAGGCAATGCACGTCAAGGCAAGGAAAGGGTAACGCAAGGCAAGGCACGGTCAGGCAAGGCAAGGGAAATGCACGACAATGCAAGGCTAGTCAATGCACGGCAAGGCAAGGAAAGAGTAACGGAATGCAAGGAATGCAAGGGAAAGCAAGGCAAGGCAAGAGTAACGGAAGGAACGGCACGGCAAGGGGAAGCAAGGCTAAGGCACGACAAAGCAAGGCTAGGCAATGCACGGCAAGGCAAGGAAAGGGTAACGCAAGGCAAGGCACGGTCAGTCGAGGCAAGGCTAATGCACGACAACGCAAGGCTTGGCAGTGCAAGGCTAGGCAAGGAAAGAGTAACAGAAGGGAAGGAAGGCAAAGGAAAGCAAGGCAAGGCAAGAGTAACGGAAGGAACGGCACGGCAAGGGGAAACAGGGCTAAGGCATGACAACGCAAGCTAGGCAATGCACGGCAAGGCAAGGAAAGGGCAACGCAAGGCAAGGCACGGTGAGGCAAGGCAAGGCTAAGGCACGAAAACGCAAGGCTAGGCAATGCACGGAAGGCAAGCAAAGAGTAACGGAAAGCAAGAAAGGCAAGGGAAAGCAAGGCAAGGCAAGAGTAAGGGAAGGAACGGCACGGAAAGGGGAAACAAGGTTAAGGCACGACAACGCAAGCTAGGCAATGCACGGCAAGGCAAGGAACGGGTAACGCAAAGCAAGGCACGGTCAGTCGAGGCAAGGCTAATGCACGACAACGCAAGGCTAGTTAGTGCACGGCTAGGCAACGAAAGAGTAACAGAAGGAAAGGAAGGCAAGGCAAAGCAATGCAAGGCAAGTGAAACGAAAGGCACGTCACGGCAAGGGGAAAAAAAGGGTAAGGCACGACAACGCAAGCTAGGCAATGCACGGCAAGGCAAGGAAAGGGTAACGCAAGGCAAGGCACGGTGAGGCAAGGCAAGGCTAATGCACAACAACGCACGGCTAGGCAATGCACGGCAAGGCAAGGAAAGTGTAACGCAAGTGAAGTCACGGTCAGGCGAGGCAAGGCTAAGGCACGACAACGCAAGGCTAGGCAATGCAGGTAAGGCAAGCAAGGAGTAACGGAAGGGAAGGAAGGCAAGGGAAAGCAAGGCAAGGCAAGAGTAACGGAAGGAACGGCACGGCAAGGGGAAACAGGGCTAAGGCATGACAACGCAAGCTAGGCAATGCACGGCAAGGCAAGGAAAGGGCAACGCAAGGCAAGGCACGGTGAGGCAAGGCAAGGCTAAGGCACGAAAACGCAAGGCTAGGCAATGCACGGAAGGCAAGCAAAGAGTAACGGAAAGCAAGAAAGGCAAGGGAAAGCAAGGCAAGGAAAGAGTAAGGGAAGGAACGGCACGGAAAGGGGAAACAAGGCTAAGGCACGACAACGCAAGCTAGGCAATGCACGGCAAGGCAAGGAACGGGTAACGCAAAGCAAGGCACGGTCAGTCGAGGCAAGGCTAATGCACGACAACGCAAGGCTAGTTAATGCACGGCTAGGCAAGGAAAGAGTAACAGAAGGAAAGGAAGGCAAGGCAAAGCAAGGCAATGCAAGTGTAACAAAAGGCACGGCACGGCAAGGGGAAACAAGGGTAAGGCACGACAACGCAAGGTAGGCAATGCACGGCAAGGCAAGGAAAGGGTAACGCAAGGCAAGGCACGGTGAGGCAAGGCAAGGCTAATGCACAACAACGCACGTCTAGGCAAAGTACGGCAAGGCAAGTAAAGGGTAACGCAAGGAAAGGCTCTGTCAGGCGAGGCAAGGCTAAGGCACGACAACGCAAGGCTAGGCAATGCACGGAAGGTAAGCAAAGAGTAACGGAAGGCAAGGAAGGCAAGGGAAAGCAAGGCAAGTTAAGGGTAAGGTAAGGAACGGCACGGCAAGAGGAAACAAGGCTAAGGCACGACAACGCAAGCAAGGCAATGCACGGCAAGGCAAGGAAAGGGTAACGCAAGGCAAGGCACGGTCAGGAAATGCAAGGCTAATGCACGACAACGGAAGGCTAGGCAATGCACGGCAAGGCAAGGAAAGAGTAACGGAATGTAAGGAATACAAGGGAAAGCAAGGCAAGGCAAGAGTAACGGAAGGAACGGCACGGCAAGGGGAAACAAGGCTAAGGCACGGCAACGCAAGGCTAGGCAAAGCACGGCAAGGCAAGGAAAGGGTAACGGAAGGCAAGGCACGGTGAGGCAAGGCAAGGCTAATGCACGACAACGCACGGCTAGGCAAAGCAAGGCAAGGTAAGGACAGGGTAACGCAAGGCCAGGCACGGTCAGTCGAGAGAAGGCTAATGCACGACAACGCACGGCTTGGCAGTGCACGGCTTGGCAAGGAAAGCGTAACAGAAGGAAAGGAAGGCAAGGCAAAGCAATGCAAGGCAAGTGAAACAAAAGGCACGGCACGGCAAGGGGAAAAAAGGCTAAGGCACGACAACGCAAGCTAGGCAATGCACGGCAAGGCAAGGAAAGGGTAACGCAAGGCAAGGCACGGTCAGTCGATGCAAGGCTAATGCACGACAACGCAAGGCTTGGCAGTGCACGGCTAGGCAAGGAAAGCGTAACATAAGGAAAGGAAGGCAAGGCAAAGCAATGCAAGGCAAGTGAAACAAAAGGCACGGCACGGTAAGGGGAAAAAAGGGTAAGGCACGACAACGCAAGCTAGGCAATGCACGGCAAGGCAAGGAAAGGGTAACGCAAGGCAAGGCACGGTCAGACAAGGCAAGGCTAATGCACGATAACGCAAGGCTAGGCAATGCACGGTAAGGCAAGGAAAGAGTAACGGAAGGCAAGGAATGCAAGGGAAACAAGGCAAGGCAAGAGTAACGGAAGGAACGGCACGGCAAGGGGAAGCAAGGCTAAGGCACGACAACGCAAGGCTAGGCAATGCACGGCAAGGCAAGGAAAGGGTAACGCAAGGCAAGGCACGGTGAGGCAAGGCAAGGCTAAGGCACGAAAACGCAAGGCTAGGCAATGCACGGAAGGCAAGCAAAGAGTAACGGAAGGCAAGAAAGGCAAGGGAAAGCAAGGCAAGGCAAGGGTAAGGGAAGGAACGGCACGGCAAGGGGAAACAAGGCTAAGGCACGACAACGCAAGCTGGGCAAAGCACGGCAAGGCAAGGAAAGGGTAACGCAAGGCAAGGCACGGTCAGGCAAGGCAAGGCTAATGCACGACAACTCAAGGCTAGGCAGTGCACGGCTAGGCAAGGAACGAGTAACGGAAGGAATGGAAGGCAAGGCAAAGCAAGGCAAGGCAAGTGTAACAAAAGGCACGGCACGGCAAGGGGAAACAAGGCTAAGGCACGACAACGCAAGCTAGGCAATGCACGGAAAGGCAAGGAAAGGGTAACGCGAGGCAAGGCAGGGTCAGGCGAGACAAGGCTAAGGCACGACAACGCAAGGCTAGGCAATGCACGGCAAGGCAAGGAAAGGGTAACGCAAGGGAAGGCACGGTGAGGCAAGGCAAGGCTAATGCACAACAACGCACGGCTAGGCAATGGACCGCAAGGCAAGGAAAGAGTAACGGAATGTAACGAATGCAAGGGAAAGCAAGGCAAGGCAAGAGTAACGGAAGGAACGGCACGGCAAGGGGAAACAAGGCTAAGGCACGACAACGCAAGGCTAGGCAAAGCACGGCAAGGCAAGGAAAGGGTAACGCAAGGCAAGGCACGGTGAGGCAAGGCAAGGCTAATGCACGACAACGCACGGCTAGGCAAAGCAAGGCAAGGGAAGGAGAGGGTAACGCATGGCAAGGCACGGTCAAGCGAGGCAAGGCTAAGGCACGACAACGGAAGGCTAGGCAACGCACGTAAGGTAAGCAAAGAGTAACGGAAGGCAAGGAAGGCAAGGGAAAGCAAGGCAAGTTAAGAGTAAGGGAAGGAACGGCACGGCAAGGGGAAACAAGGCTAAGGCACGAAAACGCAAGCTAGGCAAAGTACGGCAAGGCAAGGAAAGGGTAACGCAAGGCAAGGCACGGTCAGGCAAGGCAAGGCTAATGCACGACAACGCAAGGCTAGGAAGTGCACGGCTAGGCAAGGAACGAGTAACGGAAGGAATGAAAGGCAAGGCAAAGCAAGTCAAGGCATGTGAACCAAAAGGCACGGCACGGCAAGGGGAAACAAGGCTAAGGCACGACAACGCAAGCTAGGCAATGCACGGCAAGGCAAGGAAAGGGTAACGCAAGGCAAGGCACGGTGAGGCAAGGCAAGGCTAATGCACAACAACGCACGGCTAGGCAATGCACGGCAAGGCAAAGAAAGGGTAACGGAAGTGAAGTCACGGTCAGGCGAGTCAAGGCTAAGGCACGACAACGCAAGGCTAGGCAATGCAGGTAAGGCAAGCAAGGAGTAACGGAAGGGAAGGAAGGCAAGGGAAAGCAAGGCAGGGCAAGGTTAACGGAAGGAACGGCTCGGCAAGGGGAAACAAGGCTAAGGCACGGCTACGCACGGCTAGGCAATGCACGGCCAGGCAAGGAAAGGGTAACGAAAGGCAAGGCACGGTGAGGCAAGTCAAGGCTAAGGCACGAAAACGCAAGGCTAGGCAGTGTACGGAAGGCAAGCAAAGAGTAACGGAAGGCAAGGAAGGCAAGGGAAAGCAAGGCAAGTTAAGGGTAAGGGAAGGAACGGCACGGCAAGGGGAAACAGGGCTAAGGCATGACAAGGCAAGCTAGGCAATGCACGGCAAGGCAAGGAAAGGGTAACGCAAGGCAAGGCACGGTCAGGCAAGGCTAGGCTAATGCACGACAACGCAAGGCTAGGCAATGCACGGCAAGGCAAGGAAAGGGTAACGCAAGGCAAGGCTCTGTCAGGCGAGGCAAGGCTAAGGCACGACAACGCAATGCTAGGCAATGCACGGAAGGTAAGCAAAGAGTATCGGAAGGCAAGGAAGGCAAGGGAAAGCAAGGCAAGTCAAGAGTAAGGGAAGGAACGGCACGGCAAGGGGAAACAAGGCTAAGGCACGACAACGCAAGCTAGGCAATGCACGGCAAGGCAAGGAAAGGGTAACGCAAGGCAAGGCACGGTCAGGCAAGGCTAGGCTAATGCACGACAACGCAAGGCTAGGCAATGGACGGCAAGGCAAGGAAAGGGTAACGCAAGGGAAGTCACGGTCAGGCGAGGCAAGGCTACGGCACGACAACGCAAGGCTAGGCAATGCATGGATGGTAAGCCAAGAGTAACGGAACGCAAGGAAGGCAAGGGAAAGCAAGGCAAGTCAAGAGTAAGGGAAGGAACGGCACGGCAAGGGGAAACAAGGCTAAGGCACGACAACGCAAGCTGGGCCAAGCACGGCAAGGCAAGGAAAGGGTAACGCAAGGCAAGGCACGGTCAGGAAGGCAAGGCTAATGCACGACAACGCAAGGCTAGGCAGTGCACGGCTAGGCAAGGAAAGAGTAACGGAAGGAAAGGAAGGCAAGGCAAAGCAAGGCAAGGCAAGTGAAACAAAGGCACGGCACGGTAAGGGGATAAAAGGGTAAGGCACGACAACGCAAGCTAGGCAATGCACGGCAAGGCAAGGAAAGGGTAACGCAAGGCAAGTCACGGTCAGACAAGGCAAGGCTAACGCACGACAACGCAAGGCTAGCCAATGCACGGTAAGGCAAGGAAAGAGTAACGGAAGGCAAGGAATGCAAGGGAAACAAGGCAAGGCAAGAGTAACGGAAGGAACGGCACGGCAAGGGGAAGCAAGGCTAAGGCACGACAACGCAAGGCTAGGCAATGCACGGCAAGGCAAGGAAAGGGTAACGCAAGGCAAGGCACGGTGAGGCAAGGCAAGGCTAAGGCACGACAACGCAAGCTAGGCAATGCACGGCAAGGCAAGGAAAGGGTAACGTAAGGCAAGGCACGATCAGGCGAGGCAAGGCTAATGCAATACAACGCAAGGCTAGGCAGTGCACGGCTAGGCAAGGAAAGAGTAACGGAAGGATAGGAAGGCAAGGCAAAGCAAGGCAAGGCAAGTGTAACAAACGGCACGGCACGGCAAGGGGAAACAAGGCTAAGGCACGACAACGCAAGCTAGGCAATGCACGGCAAGGCAAGGAAAGGGTAACGCAAGGCAAGGCACGGTCAGTCGAGGCAAGGCTAATGCACGACAACGCAAGGCTTGGCAGTGCAAGGCTAGGCAAGGAAAGAGTAACAGAAGGAAACGAAGGCAAGGCAAAGCAATGCAAGGCAAGTGAAACAAAAGGCACGGCACGGCAAGGAGAAACAAGGGCAAGGCACGACAACGCAAGCTAGGGAATGCACGGCAAGTCAAGGAAAGGGTAACGTAAGGCAAGGCACGGTGAGGCAAGGCAAGGCTAATGCACAACAACGCACGGCTAGGCAATGGACGGCAAGGCAAGGAACGAGTAACGGAAGGAATGGAAGGCAAGGCAAAAGAAGGCAAGGCAAGTGTAACAAAAGGCACGGCACGGCAAGGGGAAACAAGGCTAAGGCACGACAACGCAAGCTAGGCAATGCACGGCAAGGCAAGGAAAGGGTAACGCAAGGCAAGGCAGGGCCAGGCGAGACAAGGCTAAGGCACGACAACGCAAGGCTAGGCAATGCACGGCAAGGCAATGAAAGGGTAATGCAAGGCAAGGCACGGTGAGGAAAGGCAAGGCTAATGCACAACAACGCACGTCTAGGCAATGCACGGCAAGGCAAGGAAAGGGTAACGCAAGGCAAGGCACGGTCAGTCGAGGCAAGGCTAATGCACGACAACGCAAGGCTAGGCAATGCACGGAAGGTAAGCAAAGAGTAACGGAAGGCAAGGAAGGCAAGGGAAAGCAAGGCAAGTTAAGGGTAAGGGAAGGAACGGCACGGCAAGGGGAAACAGGGCTAAGGCATGACAACGCAAGCTAGGCAATGCACGGCAAGGCAAGGAAAGGGTAACGCAAGGCAAGGCACGGTCAGGCAAGTCAAGGCTAATGCACGACAACGCAAGGCTAGGCAATGCACGGCAAGGCAAGGAAAGAGTAACGGAAGGCAAGGAATGCAAGGGAAAGCAAGGCAAGGCAAGAGTAACGGAAGGAACGGCACGGCAAGGGGAAGCAAGGCTAAGGCACGACAACGCAAGGCTAGGCAATGCACGGCAAGGCAAGGAAAGGGTAACGCAAAGCAAGGCACGGTGAGGCAAGGCAAAGCTAAGGCACGAAAACGCAAGGCTAGGCAGTGCACGGCTGGGCAAGGAAAGAGTAACGGAAGGATAGGAAGGCAAGGCAAAGCAAGGCAAGTCAAGTGTAACAAACGGCACGGCACGGCAAGGGGAAACAAGGCTAAGGCAGGACAACGCAAGCTAGGCAATGCACGGCAAGGCAAGGAAAGGGTAACGCAAGGCAAGGCAGGGCCAGGCGAGACAAGGCTAAGGCACGACAACGCAAGGCTAGGCAATGCACGGCAAGGCAAGGAAAGGGTAATGCAAGGCAAGGCACGGTGAGGAAAGGCAAGGCTAATGCACAACAACGCACGTCTAGGCAATGCACGGCAAGGCAAGGAAAGGGTAACGCAAGGGAAGTCACGGTCAGGCGAGGCAAGGCTAAGGCACGACAACGCAAGGCTAGGCAATGCACGGCAAGGCAAGGAAAGAGTAACGGAATGTAAGGAATGCAAGGGAAAGCAAGGCAAGGCAAGAGTAACGGAAGGAACGGCACGGCAAGGGGAAACAAGGCTAAGGCAAAACAACGCAAGCTAGGCAATGCACGGCAAGGCAAGGAAAGGGTAACGCAAGGCAAGGCACGGTGAGGCAAGGCAAGGCTAATGCACGACAACGGAAGGCTAGGCAATGCACGGCAAGGCAAGGAAAGAGTAACGGAATGTAAGGAATGCAAGGGAAAGCAAGGCAAGGCAAGAGTAACGGAAGGAACGGCACGGCAAGGGGAAACAAGGCTAAGGCACGACAACGCAAGGCAAGGCAAAGCACGGCAATGCAAGGAAAGGGTAACTCAAGGCAAGGCACGGTGAGGCAAGGCAAGGCTAATGCACGACAACGCACAGCTAGGCAATGCACGGCAAGGCAAGGAAAGGGTAACGCAAAGCAAGGCACTGTCAGGCGAGGCAAGGCTAATGCACGACAACGCAAGGCTAGGCAAAGCAAGGCAAGGGAAGGAGAGGGTAACGCAAGGCCAGGCACGGTCAGTCGAGGGAAGGCTAATGCACGACAACGCAAGGCTTGGCAGTGCACGGCTAGGCAAGGAAAGCGTAACAGAAGGAAAGGAAGGCAAGGCAAAGCAATGCAAGGCAAGTGAAACAAAAGGCACGGCACGGCAAGGGGAAACAAGGCTAAGGCACGACAACGCAAGCTAGCCAATGCACGACAAGGCAAGGAAAGGGTAACGCAAGGCAAGGCACGGCCAGTCGAGGCAAGGCTAATGCACGCCAACGCAAGGCTTGGCAGTGCACGGCTAGGCAAGGAAAGGGTAACGGAAGGGAAGTCACGGTGAGGCAAGGCAAGGTTAAGGCACGAAAACGCAAGGCTAGGCAATGCACGGAAGGCAAGCAAAGAGTAACGGAAGGCAAGAAAGGCAAGGGAAAGCAAGGCAAGGCAAGGGTAAGGAAAGGAACGGCACGGCAAGGGGAAACAAGGCTAAGGCACGACAACGCAAGCTAGGCAATGCACGGCAAGGCAAGGAAAGGGTAACGCAAGGCAAGGCACGGTCAGTCGAGGAAAGGCTAATGCACGACAACGGAAGGCTAGGCAATGCACGGCAAGGCAAGGAAAGAGTAACGGAATGTAAGAAATGCAAGGGAAAGCAAGGCAAGGCAAGAGTAACGGAAGGAACGGCACGGCAAGGGGAAACAAGGCTAAGGCACGACAACGCAAGGCTAGGCAAAGCACGGCAAGGCAAGGAAAGGGTAACGCAAGGCAAGGCACGGTGAGGCAAGGCAAGGCTAATGCACGATAACGCACGGCTAGGCAAAGCAAGGCAAGGGAAGGAGAGGGTAACGCAAAGCCAGGCACGGTTAGTCGAGGGAAGGCTAATGCACGACAACGCAAGGCTTGGCAGTGCACGGCTAGGCAAGGAAAGCGTAACAGAAGGAAAGGAAGGCAAGGCAAAGCAATGCAAGGCAAGTGAAACAAAAGGCACGGCACGGCAAGGGGAAAAAAGGGTAAGGCATGACAACGCAAGCTAGGCAATGCACGGCAAGGCAAGGAAAGGGTAACTCAAGGCAAGGCACGGTGAGGCAAGGCAAGGCTAATGCACGACAACGCACGGCTAGGCAATGCACGGCAAGGCAAGGAAAGGGTAACGCAAAGCAACGCACTGTCAGGCGAGGCAAGGCTAATGCACGACAACGCAAGGCTAGGCAATGCACGGAAGGTAAGCAAAGAGTAACGGAAGGCAAGGAAGGCAAGGGAAAGCAAGGCAAGTTAAGGGTAAGGGAAGGAACGGCACGGCAAGGGGAAACAGGGCTAAGGCATGAAAACGCAAGCTAGGCAATGCACGGCAAGGCAAGGAAAGGGTAACGCAAGGCAAGGCACGGTCAGTCGAGGCAAGGCTAATGCACGACAACGCAAGGCTTGGCAGTGCAAGGCTAGGCAAGGAAAGAGTAACAGAAGGAAAGGAAGGCAAGGCAAAGCAATGCAAGGCAAGTGAAACAAAAGGCACGGCACGGCAAGGGGAAACAAGGGTAAGGTACGACAACGCAAGCTAGGCAATGCACGGCAAGGCAAGGAAAGGGTAACGCAAGGCAAGGCACGGTCAGTCGAGGCAAGGCTAATGCACGACAACGCAAGGCTTGGCAGTGCAAGGCTAGGCAAGGAAAGAGTAACAGAAGGAAAGGAAGGCAAGGCAAAGCAATGCAAGGCAAGTGAAACAAAAGGCACGGCACGGCAAGGGGAAACAAGGGTAAGGTACGACAACGCAAGCTAGGCAATGCACGGCAAGGCAAGGAAAGGGTAACGTAAGGCAAGGCACGGTGAGGCAAGGGAAGGCTAATGCACAACAACGCACGGCTAGGCAATGCACGGCAAGGCAATGAAAGGGAAACGCAAGTGAAGTCACGGTCAGGCGAGGCAAGGCTAAGGCACGACAACGCAAGGCTAGGCAATGCAGGTAAGGCAAGCAAGGAGTAACGGAAGGGAAGGAAGGAAAAGGAAAGCAAGGCAAGGCAAGAGTAACGGAAGGAACGGCACGGCAAGGGGAAACAGGGCTAAGGCATGACAACGCAAGCTAGGCAATGCACGGCAAGGCAAGGAAAGGGCAACGCAAGGCAAGGCACGGTGAGGCAAGGCAAGGCTAAGGCACGAAAACGCAAGGCTAGGCAATGCACGGAAGGCAAGCAAAGAGTAACGGAAAGCAAGAAAGGCAAGGGAAAGCAAGGCAAGGCAAGAGTAAGGGAAGGAACGGCACGGAAAGGGGAAACAAGGCTAAGGCACGACAACGCAAGCTAGGCAATGCACGGCAAGGCAAGGAACGGGTAACGCAAAGCAAGGCACGGTCAGTCGAGGCAAGGCTAATGCACGACAACGCAAGGCTAGTTAGTGCACGGCTAGGCAACGAAAGAGTAACAGAAGGAAAGGAAGGCAAGGCAAAGCAATGCAAGGCAAGTGAAACGAAAGGCACGTCACGGCAAGGGGAAAAAAGGGTAAGGCACGACAACGCAAGCTAGGCAATGCACGGCAAGGCAAGGAAAGGGTAACGCAAGGCAAGGCACGGTGAGGCAAGGCAAGGCTAATGCACAACAACGCACGGCTAGGCAATGCACGGCAAGGCAATGAAAGGGAAACGCAAGTGAAGTCACGGTCAGGCGAGGCAAGGCTAAGGCACGACAACGCAAGGCTAGGCAATGCAGGTAAGGCAAGCAAGGAGTAACGGAAGGGAAGGAAGGCAAGGGAAAGCAAGGCAAGGCAAGAGTAACGGATGGAACGGCACGGCAAGGGGAAACAGGGCTAAGGCATGACAACGCAAGCTAGGCAATGCACGGCAAGGCAAGGAAAGGGCAACGCAAGGCAAGGCACGGTGAGGCAAGGCAAGGCTAAGGCACGAAAACGCAAGGCTAGGCAATGCACGGAAGGCAAGCAAAGAGTAACGGAAAGCAAGAAAGGCAAGGGAAAGCAAGGCAAGGCAAGAGTAAGGGAAGGAACGGCACGGAAAGGGGAAACAAGGCTAAGGCACGACAACGCAAGCTAGGCAATGCACGGCAAGGCAAGGAACGGGTAACGCAAAGCAAGGCACGGTCAGTCGAGGCAAGGCTAATGCACGACAACGCAAGGCTAGTTAGTGCACGGCTAGGCAAGGAAAGAGTAACAGAAGGAAAGGAAGGCAAGGCAAAGCAAGGCAATGCAAGTGTAACAAAAGGCACGGCACGGCAAGGGGAAACAAGGGTAAGGCACGACAACGCAAGGTAGGCAATGCACGGCAAGGCAAGGAAAGGGTAACGCAAGGCAAGGCACGGTGAGGCAAGGCAAGGCTAATGCACAACAACGCACGTCTAGGCAAAGTACGGCAAGGCAAGGAAAGCGTAACGCAAGGAAAGGCTCTGTCAGGCGAGGCAAGGCTAAGGCACGACAACGCAAGGCTAGGCAATGCACGGAAGGTAAGCAAAGAGTAACGGAAGGCAAGGAAGGCAAGGGAAAGCAAGGCAAGTTAAGGGTAAGGTAAGGAACGGCACGGCAAGAGGAAACAAGGCTAAGGCACGACAACGCAAGCAAGGCAATGCACGGCAAGGCAAGGAAAGGGTAACGCAAGGCAAGGCACGGTCAGGAAATGCAAGGCTAATGCACGACAACGGAAGGCTAGGCAATGCACGGCAAGGCAAGGAAAGAGTAACGGAATGTAAGGAATACAAGGGAAAGCAAGGCAAGGCAAGAGTAACGGAAGGAACGGCACGGCAAGGGGAAACAAGGCTAAGGCACGGCAACGCAAGGCTAGGCAAAGCACGGCAAGGCAAGGAAAGGGTAACGGAAGGCAAGGCACGGTGAGGCAAGGCAAGGCTAATGCACGACAACGCACGGCTAGGCAAAGCAAGGCAAGGGAAGGACAGGGTAACGCAAGGCCAGGCACGGTCAGTCGAGAGAAGGCTAATGCACGACAACGCACGGCTTGGCAGTGCACGGTTTGGCAAGGAAAGCGTAACAGAAGGAAAGGAAGGCAAGGCAAAGCAATGCAAGGCAAGTGAAACAAAAGGCACGGCACGGCAAGGGGAAAAAAGGCTAAGGCACGACAACGCAAGCTAGGCAATGCACGGCAAGGCAAGGAAAGGGTAACGCAAGGCAAGGCACGGTCAGTCGATGCAAGGCTAATGCACGACAACGCAAGGCTTGGCAGTGCACGGCTAGGCAAGGAAAGCGTAACATAAGGAAAGGAAGGCAAGGCAAAGCAATGCAAGGCAAGTGAAACAAAAGGCACGGCACGGTAAGGGGAAAAAAGGGTAAGGCACGACAACGCAAGCTAGGCAATGCACGGCAAGGCAAGGAAAGGGTAACGCAAGGCAAGGCACGGTCAGACAAGGCAAGGCTAATGCACGATAACGCAAGGCTAGGCAATGCACGGTAAGGCAAGGAAAGAGTAACGGAAGGCAAGGAATGCAAGGGAAACAAGGCAAGGCAAGAGTAACGGAACGAACGGCACGGTAAGGGGAAGCAAGGCTAAGGCACGACAACGCAAGGCTAGGCAATGCACGGCAAGGCAAGGAAAGGGTAACGCAAGGCAAGGCACGGTGAGGCAAGGCAAGGCTAAGGCACGAAAACGCAAGGCTAGGCAATGCACGGAAGGCAAGCAAAGAGTAACGGAAGGCAAGGAAGGCAAGGGAAAGCAAGGCAAGGCAAGGGTAAGGGAAGGAACGGCACGGCAAGGGGAAACAAGGCTAAGGCACGACAACGCAAGCTGGGCAAAGCACGGAAAGGCAAGGAAAGGGTAACGCAAGGCAAGGCACGGTCAGGCAAGGCAAGGCTAATGCACGACAACGCAATGCTAGGCAGTGCACGGCTAGGCAAGGAACGAGTAACGGAAGGAATGGATGGCAAGGCAAAGCAAGGCAAGGCAAGTGTAACAAAAGGCACGGCACGGCAAGGGGAAACAAGGCTAAGGCACGACAACGCAAGCTAGGCAATGCACGGAAAGGCAAGGAAAGGGTAACGCGAGGCAAGGCAGGGTCAGGCGAGACAAGGCTAAGGCACGACAACGCAAGGCTAGGCAATGCACGGCAAGGCAAGGAAAGGGTAACGCAAGGGAAGGCACGGTGAGGCAAGGCAAGGCTAATGCACAACAACGCACGGCTAGGCAATGGACGGCAAGGCAAGGAAAGAGTAACGGAATGTAACGAATGCAAGGGAAAGCAAGGCAAGGCAAGAGTAACGGAAGGAACGGCACGGCAAGGGGAAACAAGGCTAAGGCACGACAACGCAAGGCTAGGCAAAGCACGGCAAGGCAAGGAAAGGGTAACGCAAGGCAAGGCACGGTGAGGCAAGGCAAGGCTAATGCACGACAACGCACGGCTAGGCAAAGCAAGGCAAGGGAAGGAGAGGGTAACGCATGGCAAGGCACGGTCAAGCGAGGCAAGGCTAAGGCACGACAACGGAAGGCTAGGCAACGCACGTAAGGTAAGCAAAGAGTAACGGAAGGCAAGGAAGGCAAGGGAAAGCAAGGCAAGTTAAGAGTAAGGGAAGGAACGGCACGGCAAGGGGAAACAAGGCTAAGGCACGAAAACGCAAGCTAGGCAAAGTACGGCAAGGCAAGGAAAGGGTAACGCAAGGCAAGGCACGGTCAGGCAAGGCAAGGCTAATGCACGACAACGCAAGGCTAGGAAGTGCACGGCTAGGCAAGGAACGAGTAACGGAAGGAATGAAAGGCAAGGCAAAGCAAGGCAAGGCATGTGAACCAAAAGGCACGGCACGGCAAGGGGAAACAAGGCTAAGGCACGACAACGCAAGCTAGGCAATGCACGGCAAGGCAAGGAAAGGGTAACGCAAGGCAAGGCACGGTGAGGCAAGGCAAGGCTAATGCACAACAACGCACGGCTAGGCAATGCACGGCAAGGCAAAGAAAGGGTAACGGAAGTGAAGTCACGGTCAGGCGAGGCAAGGCTAAGGCACGACAACGCAAGGCTAGGCAATGCAGGTAAGGCAAGCAAGGAGTAACGGAAGGGAAGGAAGGCAAGGGAAAGCAAGGCAGGGCAAGGTTAACGGAAGGAACGGCTCGGCAAGGGGAAACAAGGCTAAGGCACGGCTACGCACGGCTAGGCAATGCACGGCCAGGCAAGGAAAGGGTAACGAAAGGCAAGGCACGGTGAGGCAAGTCAAGGCTAAGGCACGAAAACGCAAGGCTAGGCAGTGTACGGAAGGCAAGCAAAGAGTAACGGAAGGCAAGGAAGGCAAGGGAAAGCAAGGCAAGTTAAGGGTAAGGGAAGGAACGGCACGGCAAGGGGAAACAGGGCTAAGGCATGACAAGGCAAGCTAGGCAATGCACGGCAAGGCAAGGAAAGGGTAACGCAAGGCAAGGCACGGTCAGGCAAGGCTAGGCTAATGCACGACAACGCAAGGCTAGGCAATGCACGGCAAGGCAAGGAAAGGGTAACGCAAGGCAAGGCTCTGTCAGGCGAGGCAAGGCTAAGGCACGACAACGCAATGCTAGGTAATGCACGGAAGGTAAGCAAAGAGTATCGGAAGGCAAGGAAGGCAAGGGAAAGCAAGGCAAGTTAAGGGTAAGGTAAGGAACGGCACTGCAAGGGGAAACAAGGCTAAGGCACGACAACGCAAGCTAGGCAATGCACGGCAAGGCAAGGAAAGGGTAACGGAAGGCAAGGAAGGCAAGGGAAAGCAAGGCAAGTTAAGAGTAAGTTAAGGAACGGCACGGCAAGGGGAAACAAGGCTAAGGCACGAAAACGCAAGCTAGGCTAAGTACGGCAAGGCAAGGAAAGGGTAACGCAAGGCAAGGCACGGTCAGGCAAGGCAAGGCTAATGCACGACAACGCAAGGCTAGGAAGTGCACGGCTAGGCAAGGAACGAGTAACGGAAGGAATGAAAGGCAAGGCAAAGCAAGGCAAGGCAGGTGAACCAAAAGGCACGGCACGGCAAGGGGAAACAAGGCTAAGGCACGACAACGCAAGCTAGGCAATGCACGGCAAGGCAAGGAAAGGGTAACGCAAGGCAAGGCACGGTGACGCAAGGCAAGGCTAATGCACAACAACGCACGGCTAGGCAATGTACGGCAAGGCAAAGAAAGGGTAACACAAGTGAAGTCACGGTCAGGCGAGGCAAGGCTAAGGCACGACAACGCAAGGCTAGGCAATGCAGTTAAGGCAAGCAAGGAGTAACGGAAGGGAAGGAAGGCAATGGAAAGCAAGGCAAGGCAAGGTTAACGGAAGGAACGGCTCGGCAAGGGGAAACAAGGCTAAGGCACGGCTAAGCACGGCTAGGCAATGCACGGCCAGGCAAGGAAAGGGTAACGAAAGGCAAGGCACGGTGAGGCAAGTCAAGGCTAAGGCACGAAAACGCAAGGCTAGGCAGTGCACGGAAGGCAAGCAAAGAGTAAGGGAAGGCAAGGAAGGCAAGGGAAAGCAAGGCAAGTTAAGGGTAAGGGAAGGAACGGCACGGCAAGGGGAAACAGGGCTAAGGCATGACAACGCAAGCTAGGCAATGCACGGCAAGGCAAGGAAAGGGTAACGCAAGGCAAGGCACGGTCAGGCAAGGCTAGGCTAATGCACGACAACGCAAGGCTAGGCAATGGACGGCAAGGCAAGGAAAGGGTAACGCAAGGGAAGTCACGGTCAGGCGAGGCAAGGCTACGGCACGACAACGCAAGGCTAGGCAATGCATGGATGGTAAGCCAAGAGTAACGGAAGGCAAGGAAGGCAAGGGAAAGCAAGGCAAGTGAAGAGTAAGGGAAGGAACGGCAGGGCAAGGGGAAACAATGCTAAGGCACGACAACGCAAGCTGGGCCAAGCACGGCAAGGCAAGGAAAGGGTAACGCAAGGCAAGGCACGGTCAGGCAAGGCAAGGCTAATGCACGACAACGCAAGGCTAGGCAGTGCACGGCTAGGCAAGGAAAGAGTAACGGAAGGAAAGGAAGGCAAGGCAAAGCAAGGCAAGGCAAGAGTAACGGAAGGAACGGCACGGCAAGGGGAAGCAAGGCTAAGTCACGACAACGCAAGGCTAGGCAATGCACGGCAAGGCAAGGAAAGGGTAACGCAAGGCAAGGCACGGTGAGGCAAGGCAAGGCTAAGGCACGAAAACGCAAGGCTAGGCAATGCACGAAAGGCAAGCAGAGAGTAACGGAAGGCTAGAAAGGCAAGGGAAAGCAAGGCAAGGCAAGGGTAAGGGAAGGAACGGCACGGAAAGGGGAAACAAGGCTAAGGCACGACAACGCAAGCTAGGCAATGCACGGCAAGGCAAGGAAAGGGTAACGCAAGGCAAGGCACGGTGAGGCAAGGCAAGGCTAATGCAGAACAACGCACGTCTAGGCAATGCACGGCAAGGCAAGGAAAGGGTAACGCAAGGCAAGGCACGGTCAGGAAATGCAAGGCTAATGCACGACAACGGAAGGCTAGGCAATGCACGGCAAGGCAAGGAAAGAGTAACGGAATGTAAGGAATGCAAGGGAAAGCAAGGCAAGGCAAGAGTAACGGAAGGAACGGCACGGCAAGGGGAAACAAGGCTAAGGCACGACAACGCAAGGCTAGGCAAAGCACGGCAAGGCAAGGAAAGGGTAACGCAAGGCAAGTCACGGTGACGCAAGGCAAGGCTAGTGCACAACAACGCACGGCTAGGCAATGGACGGCAAGGCAAGGAAAGGGTAACGCAAGGGAAGTCACGGTCAGGCGAGGCAAGGCTACGGCACGACAACGCAAGGCTAGGCAATGCACGGATGTTAAGCAAAGAGTAACGGAAGGCAAGGAAGGCAAGGGAAAGCAAGGCAAGTCAAGAGTAAGGGAAGGAACGGCACGGCAAGGCGAAACAAGGCTAAGGCACGACAACGTAAGTTGGGCAAAGCACGGCAAGGCAAGGAAAGGGTAACGCAAGGCAAGGCACGGTCAGGCAAGGCAAGGCTAATGCACGACCACGCAAGGCTAGGCAGTGCACGGCTAGGCAAGGAACGAGTAATGGAAGGCAAGGCACGGTCAGTCGAGGCAAGGCTAATGCACGACAACGCAAGGCTTGGCAGTGCACGGCAAGGCAAGGAAAGGGTAACGCAAGGCAAGGCAGGGTCAGGCGGGACAAGGCTAAGGCACGACAACGCAAGGCTAGGCAATGCACGGCAAGGCAAGGAAAGGGTAACGCAAGGCAATGCACTGTGAGGAAAGGCAAGGCTAATGCACAACAACGCACGTCTAGGCAATGCACGGAAGGCAAGCAAAGAGTAACGGAAAGCAAGAAAGGCAAGGGAAAGCAAGGCAAGGCAAGAGTAAGGGAAGGAACGGCACGGAAAGGGGAAACAAGGCTAAGGCACGACAACGCAAGCTAGGCAATGCACGGCAAGGCAAGGAAAGGGTAACGCAAAGCAAGGCAGGGTCAGTCGAGGCAAGGCTAATGCACGACAATTCAAGGCTAGGTAGTGCACGGCTAGGCAAGGAAAGAGTAACAGAAGGAAAGGAAGGCAAGGCAAAGCAAGGCAAGGCAAGTGTAACAAAAGGCACGGCACGGCAAGGGGAAACAAGGGTAAGGCACGGCAACGCAAGGTAGGCAATGCACGGCAAGGCAAGGAAAGGGTAACGCAAGGCAAGGCACGGTGAGGCAAGGCAAGGCTAATGCACAACAACGCACGTCTAGGCAATGTACGGCAAGGCAAGGAAAGGGTAGCGCACTTAAAGGCTCTGTCAGGCGAGGCAAGGCTAAGGCACGACAACGCAAGGCTAGGCAATGCACGGAAGGTAAGCAAAGAGTAACGGAAGGCAAGGAAGGCAAGGGAAAGCAAGGCAAGTTAAGGGTAAGGTAAGGAACGGCACGGCAAGAGGAAACAAGGCTAAGGCACGACAACGCAAGCAAGGCAATGCACGGCAAGGCAAGGAAATGGTAACGCAAGGCAAGGTACGGTCAGGAAATGCAAGGCTAATGCACGACAACGGAAGGCTAGGCAATGCACGGCAAGGCAAGGAAAGAGTAACGGAATGTAAGGAATACAAGGGAAAGCAAGGCAAGGCAAGAGTAACGGAAGGAAAGGCACGGCAAGGGGAAACAAGGCTAAGGCACGGCAACGCAAGGCTAGGCAAAGCACGGCAAGGCAAGGAAAGGGTAACGCAAGGCAAGGCACGGTGAGGCAAGGCAAGGCTAATGCACGACAACGCACGGCTAGGCAAAGCAAGGCAAGGGAAGGACAGGGTAACGCAAGGCCAGGCACGGTCAGTCGAGAGAAGGCTAATGCACGACAACGCAAGGCTTGGCAGTGCACGGCTAGGCAAGGAAAGCGTAACAGAAGGAAAGGAAGGCAAGGCAAAGCAATGCAAGGCAAGTGAAACAAAAGGCACGGCACGGCAAGGGGAAACAAGGCTAAGGCACGACAACGCAAGCTAGGCAATGCACGGCAAGACAAGGAAAGGGTAACGCAAGGCAAGGCACGGTCAGTCGATGCAAGGCTAATGCACGACAACGCAAGGCTTGGCAGTGCACGGCTAGGCAAGGAAAGCGTAACAGAAGGAAAGGAAGGCAAGGCAAAGCAATGCAAGGCAAGTGAAACAAAAGGCACGGCACGGTAAGGGGATAAAAGGGTAAGGCACGACAACGCAAGCTAGGCAATGCACGGCATGGCAAGGAAAGGGTAACGCAAGGCAAGTCACGGTCAGACAAGGCAAGGCTAATGCACGACAACGCAAGGCTAGCCAATGCACGGTAAGGCAAGGAAAGAGTAACGGAAGGCAAGGAATGCAAGGGAAACAAGGCAAGGCAAGAGTAACGGAAGGAACGGCACGGCAAGGGGAAGCAAGGCTAAGGCACGACAACGCAAGGCTAGGCAATGCACGGCAAGGCAAGGAAAGGGTAACGCAAGGCAAGGCACGGTGAGGCAAGGCAAGGCTAAGGCACGAAAACGCAAGGCTAGGCAATGCACGGAAGGCAAGCAAAGAGTAACGGAAGGCAAGGAAGGCAAGGGAAAGCAAGGCAAGGCAAGGATAAGGGAAGGAACGGCACGGCAAGGGGAAACAAGGCTAAGGCACGACAACGCAAGCTAGGCAATGCACGGCAAGGCAAGGAAAGGGTAACGTAATGCAAGGCACGATCAGGCGAGGCAAGGCTAATGCAATACAACGCAAGGCTAGGCAGTGCACGGCTAGGCAAGGAAAGAGTAACGGAAGGATAGGAAGGCAAGGCAAAGCAAGGCAAGGCAAGTGTAACAAACGGCACGGCACGGCAAGGGGAAACAAGGCTAAGGCACGAAAACGCAAGCTAGGCTAAGTACGGCAAGGCAAGGAAAGGGTAACGCAAGGCAAGGCACGGTCAGGCAAGGCAAGGCTAATGCACGACAACGCAAGGCTAGGAAGTGCACGGCTAGGCAAGGAACGAGTAACGGAAGGAATGAAAGGCAAGGCAAAGCAAGGCAAGGCAGGTGAACCAAAAGGCACGGCACGGCAAGGGGAAACAAGGCTAAGGCACGACAACGCAAGCTAGGCAATGCACGGCAAGGCAAGGAAAGGGTAACGCAAGGCAAGGCACGGTGACGCAAGGCAAGGCTAATGCACAACAACGCACGGCTAGGCAATGTACGGCAAGGCAAAGAAAGGGTAACACAAGTGAAGTCACGGTCAGGCGAGGCAAGGCTAAGGCACGACAACGCAAGGCTAGGCAATGCAGTTAAGGCAAGCAAGGAGTAACGGAAGGGAAGGAAGGCAATGGAAAGCAAGGCAAGGCAAGGTTAACGGAAGGAACGGCTCGGCAAGGGGAAACAAGGCTAAGGCACGGCTAAGCACGGCTAGGCAATGCACGGCCAGGCAAGGAAAGGGTAACGAAAGGCAAGGCACGGTGAGGCAAGTCAAGGCTAAGGCACGAAAACGCAAGGCTAGGCAGTGCACGGAAGGCAAGCAAAGAGTAAGGGAAGGCAAGGAAGGCAAGGGAAAGCAAGGCAAGTTAAGGGTAAGGGAAGGAACGGCACGGCAAGGGGAAACAGGGCTAAGGCATGACAACGCAAGCTAGGCAATGCACGGCAAGGCAAGGAAAGGGTAACGCAAGGCAAGGCACGGTCAGGCAAGGCTAGGCTAATGCACGACAACGCAAGGCTAGGCAATGGACGGCAAGGCAAGGAAAGGGTAACGCAAGGGAAGTCACGGTCAGGCGAGGCAAGGCTACGGCACGACAACGCAAGGCTAGGCAATGCATGGATGGTAAGCCAAGAGTAACGGAAGGCAAGGAAGGCAAGGGAAAGCAAGGCAAGTGAAGAGTAAGGGAAGGAACGGCACGGCAAGGGGAAACAAGGCTAAGGCACGACAACGCAAGCTGGGCCAAGCACGGCAAGGCAAGGAAAGGGTAACGCAAGGCAAGGCACGGTCAGGCAAGGCAAGGCTAATGCACGACAACGCAAGGCTAGGCAGTGCACGGCTAGGCAAGGAAAGAGTAACGGAAGGAAAGGAAGGCAAGGCAAAGCAAGGCAAGGCAAGAGTAACGGAAGGAACGGCACGGCAAGGGGAAGCAAGGCTAAGTCACGACAACGCAAGGCTAGGCAATGCACGGCAAGGCAAGGAAAGGGTAACGCAAGGCAAGGCACGGTGAGGCAAGGCAAGGCTAAGGCACGAAAACGCAAGGCTAGGCAATGCACGAAAGGCAAGCAGAGAGTAACGGAAGGCTAGAAAGGCAAGGGAAAGCAAGGCAAGGCAAGGGTAAGGGAAGGAACGGCACGGAAAGGGGAAACAAGGCTAAGGCACGACAACGCAAGCTAGGCAATGCACGGCAAGGCAAGGAAAGGGTAACGCAAGGCAAGGCACGGTGAGGCAAGGCAAGGCTAATGCAGAACAACGCACGTCTAGGCAATGCACGGCAAGGCAAGGAAAGGGTAACGCAAGGCAAGGCACGGTCAGGAAATGCAAGGCTAATGCACGACAACGGAAGGCTAGGCAATGCACGGCAAGGCAAGGAAAGAGTAACGGAATGTAAGGAATGCAAGGGAAAGCAAGGCAAGGCAAGAGTAACGGAAGGAACGGCACGGCAAGGGGAAACAAGGCTAAGGCACGACAACGCAAGGCTAGGCAAAGCACGGCAAGGCAAGGAAAGGGTAACGCAAGGCAAGTCACGGTGACGCAAGGCAAGGCTAGTGCACAACAACGCACGGCTAGGCAATGGACGGCAAGGCAAGGAAAGGGTAACGCAAGGGAAGTCACGGTCAGGCGAGGCAAGGCTACGGCACGACAACGCAAGGCTAGGCAATGCACGGATGTTAAGCAAAGAGTAACGGAAGGCAAGGAAGGCAAGGGAAAGCAAGGCAAGTCAAGAGTAAGGGAAGGAACGGCACGGCAAGGCGAAACAAGGCTAAGGCACGACAACGTAAGTTGGGCAAAGCACGGGAAGGCAAGGAAAGGGTAACGCAAGGCAAGGCACGGTCAGGCAAGGCAAGGCTAATGCACGACCACGCAAGGCTAGGCAGTGCACGGCTAGGCAAGGAACGAGTAATGGAAGGCAAGGCACGGTCAGTCGAGGCAAGGCTAATGCACGACAACGCAAGGCTTGGCAGTGCACGGCAAGGCAAGGAAAGGGTAACGCAAGGCAAGGCAGGGTCAGGCGGGACAAGGCTAAGGCACGACAACGCAAGGCTAGGCAATGCACGGCAAGGCAAGGAAAGGGTAACGCAAGGCAATGCACTGTGAGGAAAGGCAAGGCTAATGCACAACAACGCACGTCTAGGCAATGCACGGAAGGCAAGCAAAGAGTAACGGAAAGCAAGAAAGGCAAGGGAAAGCAAGGCAAGGCAAGAGTAAGGGAAGGAACGGCACGGAAAGGGGAAACAAGGCTAAGGCACGACAACGCAAGCTAGGCAATGCACGGCAAGGCAAGGAAAGGGTAACGCAAAGCAAGGCAGGGTCAGTCGAGGCAAGGCTAATGCACGACAATTCAAGGCTAGGTAGTGCACGGCTAGGCAAGGAAAGAGTAACAGAAGGAAAGGAAGGCAAGGCAAAGCAAGGCAAGGCAAGTGTAACAAAAGGCACGGCACGGCAAGGGGGAAACAAGGGTAAGGCACGGCAACGCAAGGTAGGCAATGCACGGCAAGGCAAGGAAAGGGTAACGCAAGGCAAGGCACGGTGAGGCAAGGCAAGGCTAATGCACAACAACGCACGTCTAGGCAATGTACGGCAAGGCAAGGAAAGGGTAGCGCACTTAAAGGCTCTGTCAGGCGAGGCAAGGCTAAGGCACGACAACGCAAGGCTAGGCAATGCACGGAAGGTAAGCAAAGAGTAACGGAAGGCAAGGAAGGCAAGGGAAAGCAAGGCAAGTTAAGGGTAAGGTAAGGAACGGCACGGCAAGAGGAAACAAGGCTAAGGCACGACAACGCAAGCAAGGCAATGCACGGCAAGGCAAGGAAATGGTAACGCAAGGCAAGGTACGGTCAGGAAATGCAAGGCTAATGCACGACAACGGAAGGCTAGGCAATGCACGGCAAGGCAAGGAAAGAGTAACGGAATGTAAGGAATACAAGGGAAAGCAAGGCAAGGCAAGAGTAACGGAAGGAAAGGCACGGCAAGGGGAAACAAGGCTAAGGCACGGCAACGCAAGGCTAGGCAAAGCACGGCAAGGCAAGGAAAGGGTAACGCAAGGCAAGGCACGGTGAGGCAAGGCAAGGCTAATGCACGACAACGCACGGCTAGGCAAAGCAAGGCAAGGGAAGGACAGGGTAACGCAAGGCCAGGCACGGTCAGTCGAGAGAAGGCTAATGCACGACAACGCAAGGCTTGGCAGTGCACGGCTAGGCAAGGAAAGCGTAACAGAAGGAAAGGAAGGCAAGGCAAAGCAATGCAAGGCAAATGAAACAAAAGGCACGGCACGGCAAGGGGAAACAGGGCTAAGGCACGACAACGCAAGCTAGGCAATGCACGGCAAGACAAGGAAAGGGTAACGCAAGGCAAGGCACGGTCAGTCGATGCAAGGCTAATGCACGACAACGCAAGGCTTGGCAGTGCACGGCTAGGCAAGGAAAGCGTAACAGAAGGAAAGGAAGGCAAGGCAAAGCAATGCAAGGCAAGTGAAACAAAAGGCACGGCACGGTAAGGGGATAAAAGGGTAAGGCACGACAACGCAAGCTAGGCAATGCACGGCAAGGCAAGGAAAGGGTAACGCAAGGCAAGTCACGGTCAGACAAGGCAAGGCTAATGCACGACAACGCAAGGCTAGCCAATGCACGGTAAGGCAAGGAAAGAGTAACGGAAGGCAAGGAATGCAAGGGAAACAAGGCAAGGCAAGAGTAACGGAAGGAACGGCACGGCAAGGGGAAGCAAGGCTAAGGCACGACAACGCAAGGCTAGGCAATGCACGGCAAGGCAAGGAAAGGGTAACGCAAAGCAAGGCACGGTGAGGCAAGGCAAGGCTAAGGCACGAAAACGCAAGGCTAGGCAGTGCACGGCTGGGCAAGGAAAGAGTAACGGAAGGATAGGAAGGCAAGGCAAAGCAAGGCAAGGCAAGTGTAACAAACGGCACGGCACGGCAAGGGGAAACAAGGCTAAGGCACGACAACGCAAGCTAGGCAATGCACGGCAAGGCAAGGAAAGGGTAACGCAAGGCAAGGCAGGGCCAGGCGAGACAAGGCTAAGGCACGACAACGCAAGGCTAGGCAATGCACGGCAAGGCAAGGAAAGGGTAATGCAAGGCAAGGCACGGTGAGGAAAGGCAAGGCTAATGCACAACAACGCACGTCTAGGCATTGCACGGCAAGGCAAGGAAAGGGTAACGCAAGGGAAGTCACGGTCAGGCGAGGCAAGGCTAAGGCACGACAACGCAAGGCTAGGCAATGCACGGCAAGGCAAGGAAAGAGTAACGGAATGTAAGGAATGCAAGGGAAAGCAAGGCAAGGCAAGAGTAACGGAAGGAACGGCACGGCAAGGGGAAACAAGGCTAAGGCAAAACAACGCAAGCTAGGCAATGCACGGCAAGGCAAGGAAAGGGTAACGCAAGGCAAGGCACGGTGAGGCAAGGCAAGGCTAATGCACGACAACGGAAGGCTAGGCAATGCACGGCAAGGCAAGGAAAGAGTAACGGAATGTAAGGAATGCAAGGGAAAGCAAGGCAAGGCAAGAGTAACGGAAGGAACGGCACGGCAAGGGGAAACAAGGCTAAGGCACGACAACGCAAGGCAAGGCAAAGCACGGCAATGCAAGGAAAGGGTAACTCAAGGCAAGGCACGGTGAGGCAATGCAAGGCTAATTCACGACAACGCACGGCTAGGCAATGCACGGCAAGGCAAGGAAAGGGTAACGCAAAGCAAGGCACTGTCAGGCGAGGCAAGGCTAATGCACGACAACGCAAGGCTAGGCAAAGCAAGGCAAGGGAAGGAGAGGGTAACGCAAGGCCAGGCACGGTCAGTCGAGGGAAGGCTAATGTACGACAACGCAAGGCTTGGCAGTGCACGGCTAGGCAAGGAAAGCGTAACAGAAGGAAAGGAAGGCAAGGCAAAGCAATGCAAGGCAAGGGAAAGGGAAGGCACGGCACGGCAAGGGGAAACAAGGCTAAGGCACGACAACGCAAGCTAGGCAATGCACGGCAAGGCAAGGAAAGGGTAACGCAAGGCAAGGCACGGTCAGGCGAGGCAAGGCTAATGCACGACAACGCAAGGCTAGGCAATGCACGGCAAGGCAAGGAAAGGGTAACGCAAGGCAAGTCTCGGTCAGGCAAGGCAAGGCTAAGGCACGACAACGCAAGGCTAGGCAATGCACGGAAGGCAAGCAAAGAGTAACGGAAGGCAAGGAAGGCAAGGGAAAGCAAGGCAAGGCAAGGGTAAGGTAAGGAACGGCACGGCAAGGGGAAACAAGGCTAAGGCACGACAACGGAAGCTAGGCAATGCACGGCAAGCAAGGAAAGGGTAACGCAAGGCAAGGCACGGTCAGCGAGGAAAGGCTAATGCACGACAACGGAAGGCTAGGCAATGCACGGCAAGGCAAGGAAAGAGTAACGGAATGTAAGAAATGCAAGGGAAAGCAAGGCAAGGCAAGAGTAACGGAAGGAACGGCACGGCAAGGGGAAACAAGGCTAAGGCACGACAACGCAAGGCTAGGCAAAGCACGGCAAGGCAAGGAAAGGGTAACGCAAGGCAAGGCACGGTGAGGCAAGGCAAGGCTAATGCACGATAACGCACGGCTAGGCAAAGCAAGGCAAGGGAAGAAGAGGGTAACGCAAAGCCAGGCACGGTCAGTCGAGGGAAGGCTAATGCACGACAACGCAAGGCTTGGCAGTGCACGGCTAGGCAAGGAAAGCGTAACAGAAGGAAAGGAAGGCAAGGCAAAGCAATGCAAGGCAAGTGAAACAAAAGGCACGGCACGGCAAGGGGAAACAAGGGTAAGGCACGACAACGCAAGCTAGGCAATGCACGGCAAGGCAAGGAAAGGGTAACGCAAGGCAAGGCACGGTGAGGCAAGGCAAGGCTAATGCACAACAACGCACGGCTAGGCAATGCACGGCAAGGCAAGGAAAGGGTAACGCAAGGAAAGGCACTGTCAGGCGAGGCAAGGCTAAGGCACGACAACGCAAGGCTAGGCAATGCACGGAAGGTAAGCAAAGAGTAACGGAAGGCAAGGAAGGCAAGGGAAAGCAAGGCAAGTTAAGGGTAAGGGAAGGAACGGCACGGCAAGGGGAAATAGGGATTAAGCATGAAAACGCAAGCAAGGCAATGCACGGCAAGGCAAGGAAAGGGTAACGCAAGGCAAGGCACGGTCAGGCAAGGCAAGGCTAATGCACGACAACGCAAGGCTAGGCAATGCACGGCAAGGCAAGGAAAGAGTAACGGAATGCAAGGAATGCAAGGGAAAGCAAGGCAAGGCAAGAGTAACGGAAGGAACGGCACGGCAAGGGGAAGCAAGGCTAAGGCACCACAACGCAAGGCTAGGCAATGCACGGCAAGGCAAGGAAAGGGTAACGCAAGGCAAGGCACGGTGAGGCAAGGCAAGGCTAAGGCACGAAAACGCAAGGCTAGGCAATGCACGGAAGGCAAGCAAAGAGTAACGGAAGGCAAGAAAGGCAAGGGAAAGCAAGGCAAGGCAAGGGTAAGGGAAGGAACGGCACGGCAAGGGGAAACAAGGCTAAGGCACGACAACGCAAGCTAGGCAATGCACGGCAAGGCAAGGAAAGGGTAACGCAAGGCAAGGCACGGTTAGTCGAGGCAAGGCTAATGCACGACAACGCAAGGCTTGGCAGTGCACGGCTAGGCAAGGAAAGAGTAACAGAAGGAAAGGAAGGCAAGGCAAAGCAATGCAAGGCAAGTGAAACAAAAGGCACGGCACGGCAAGGGGAAACAAGGGTAAGGTACGACAACGCAAGCTAGGCAATGCACGGCAAGGCAAGGAAAGGGTAACGCAAGGCAAGGCACGGTGAGGCAAGGGAAGGCTAATGCACAACAACGCACGGCTAGGCAATGCACGGCAAGGCAATGAAAGGGAAACGCAAGTGAAGTCACGGTCAGGCGAGGCAAGGCTAAGGCACGACAACGCAAGGCTAGGCAATGTAGGTAAGGCAAGCAAGGAGTAACGGAAGGGAAGGAAGGCAAGGGAAAGCAAGGCAAGGCAAGAGTAACGGAAGGAACGGCACGGCAAGGGGAAACAGGGCTAAGGCATGACAACGCAAGCTAGGCAATGCACGACAAGGCAAGGAAAGGGCAACGCAAGGCAAGGCACGGTGAAGCAAGGCAAGGCTAAGGCACGAAAACGCAAGGCTAGGAAATGCACGGAAGGCAAGCAAAGAGTAACGGAAAGCAAGAAAGGCAAGGGAAAGCAAGGCAAGGCAAGAGTAAGGGAAGGAACGGCACGGAAAGGGGAAACAAGGCTAAGGCACGACAACGCAAGCTAGGCAATGCACGGCAAGGCAAGGAACGGGTAACGCAAAGCAAGGCACGGTCAGTCGAGGCAAGGCTAATGCACGACAACGCAAGGCTAGTTAGTGCACGGCTAGGCAACGAAAAAAGTAACAGAAGGAAAGGAAGGCAAGGCAAAGCAATGCAAGGCAAGTGAAACAAAAGGCACGTCACGGCAAGGGGAAAAAAGGGTAAGGCACGACAACGCAAGCTAGGCAATGCACGGCAAGGCAAGGAAAGGGTAACGCAAGGGAAGGCACGGTGAGGCAAGGCAAGGCTAATGCACAACAACGCACGGCTAGACAATGCACGGCAAGGCAAGGAAAGGGTAACGCAAGTGAAGTCACGGTCAGGCGAGGCAAGGCTAAGGCACGACAACGCAAGGCTAGGCAATGCAGGTAAGGCAAGCAAGGAGTAACGGAAGGGAAGGAAGGCAAGGGAAAGCAAGGCAAGGCAAGAGTAACGGAAGGAACGGCACGGCAAGGGGAAACAGGGCTAAGGCATGACAACGCAAGCTAGGCAATGCACGGCAAGGCAAGGAAAGGGCAACGCAAGGCAAGGCACGGTGAGGCAAGGCAAGGCTAAGGCACGAAAACGCAAGGCTAGGAAATGCACGGAAGGCAAGCAAAGAGTAACGGAAAGCAAGAAAGGCAAGGGAAAGCAAGGCAAGGCAAGAGTAAGGGAAGGAACGGCACGGAAAGGGGAAACAAGGCTAAGGCACCACAACGCAAGCTAGGCAATGCACGGCAAGGCAAGGAACGGGTAACGCAAAGCAAGGCACGGTCAGTCGAGGCAAGGCTAATGCACGACAACGCAAGGCTAGTTAGTGCACGGCTAGGCAAGGAAAGAGTAACAGAAGGAAAGGAAGGCAAGGCAAAGCAAGGCAATGCTAGTGTAACAAAAGGCACGGCACGGCAAGGGGAAACAAGGGTAAGGCACGACAACGCAAGGTAGGCAATGCACGGCAAGGAAGGAAAGGGTAACGCAAGGCAAGGCACGGTGAGGCAAGGCAAGGCTAATGCACAACAACGCACGTCTAGGCAAAGTACGGCAAGGCAAGGAAAGGGTAACGCAAGGAAAGGCTCTGTCAGGCGAGGCAAGGCTAAGGCACGACAACGCAAGGCTAGGCAATGCACGGAAGGTAAGCAAAGAGTAACGGAAGGCAAGGAAGGCAAGGGAAAGCAAGGCAAGTTAAGGGTAAGGTAAGGAACGGCACGGCAAGAGGAAACAAGGCTAAGGCACGACAACGCAAGCAAGGCAATGCACGGCAAGGCAAGGAAAGGGTAACGCAAGGCAAGGCACGGTCAGGAAATGCAAGGCTAATGCACGACAACGGAAGGCTAGGCAATGCACGGCAAGGCAAGGAAAGAGTAACGGAATGTAAGGAATGCAAGGGAAAGCAAGGCAAGGCAAGAGTAACGGAAGGAACGGCACAGCAAGGGGAAACAAGGCTAAGGCACGGCAACGCAAGGCTAGGCAAAGCACGGCAAGGCAAGGAAAGGGTAACGCAAGGCAAGGCACGGTGAGGCAAGGCAAGGCTAATGCACGACAACGCACGGCTAGGCAAAGCAAGGCAAGGGAAGGACAGGGTAAGGCAAGGCCAGGCACGGTCAGTCGAGAGAAGGCTAATGCACGACAACGCACGGCTTGGCAGTGCACGGCTTGGCAAGGAAAGCGTAACAGAAGGAAAGGAAGGCAAGGCAAAGCAATGCAAGGCAAGTGAAACAAAAGGCACGGCACGGCAAGGGGAAAAAAGGCTAAGGCACGACAACGCAAGCTAGGCAATGCACGGCAAGGCAAGGAAAGGGTAACGCAAGGCAAGGCACGGTCAGTCGATGCAAGGCTAATGCACGACAACGCAAGGCTTGGCAGTGCACGGCTAGGCAAGGAAAGCGTAACATAAGGAAAGGAAGGCAAGGCAAAGCAATGCAAGGCAAGTGAAACAAAAGGCACGGCACGGTAAGGGGAAAAAAGGGTAAGGCACGACAACGCAAGCTAGGCAATGCACGGTAAGGCAAGGAAAGAGTAACGGAAGGCAAGGAATGCAAGGGAAACAAGGCAAGGCAAGAGTAACGGAAGGAACGGCACGGCAAGGGGAAGCAAGGCTAAGGCACGACAACGCAAGGCTAGGCAATGCACGGCAAGGCAAGGAAAGGGTAACGCAAGGCAAGGCACGGTGAGGCAAGGCAAGGCTAAGGCACGAAAACGCAAGGCTAGGCAGTGCACGGCTAGGCAAGGAACGAGTAACGGAAGGAATGGAAGGCAAGGCAAAGCAAGGCAAGGCAAGTGTAACAAAAGGCACGGCACGGCAAGGGGAAACAAGGCTAAGGCACGACAACGCAACTAGGCAATGCACGGAAAGGCAAGGAAAGGGTAACGCAAGGCAAGGCACGGTCAGGCAATGCAAGGCTAATGCACGACAACGTAAAGCTAGGCAATGCACGGCAAGGCAAGGAAAGAGTAACGGAATGTAAGGAATGCAAGGGAAAGCAAGGCAAGGCAAGAGTAACGGAAGGAACGGCACGGCAAGGGGAAACAAGGCTAAGGCACGACAACGCAAGGCTAGGCAAAGCAAGGCAAGGCAAGGAAAGGGTAACGCAAGGCAAGGCACGGTGAGGCATGGCAAGGCTAATGCACGACAACGCACGGCTAGGCAAAGCAAGGCAAGGGAAGGAGAGGGTAACGCAAGGCCAGGCACGGTCAGTAGAGGGAAGGCTAATGCACGACAACGCAAGGCTTAGCAGTGCACGGCTAGGCAAGGAAAGCGTAACAGAAGGAAAGGAAGGCAAGGCAAAGCAATGCAAGGCAAGTGAAACAAAAGGCACGGCACGGCAAGGGGAAACAAGGCTAAGGCACGACAACGCAAGCTAGGCAATGCACGGCAAGGCAAGGAATGTGTAACGCAAGGCAAGGCACGGTCAGTCGAGGCAAGGCTAATGCACGACAACGCAAGGCTTGGCAGTGCACGGCTAGGGAAGGAAAGCGTAACAGAAGGAAAGGAAGGCAAGGCAAAGCAATGCAAGGCAAGTGAAACAAAAGGCACGGCACGGCAACGGAAAAAAGGGTAAGGCACGACAACGCAAGCTAGGCAATACACGGCAAGGCAAAGAAAGGGTAACGTAAGGGAAGGCACGGTGAGGCAAGGCAAGGCTAATGCACAACAACGCACGGCTAGGCAATGGACGGCAAGGCAAGGAAAGAGTAACGGAATGTAAGGAATGCAAGGGAAAGCAAGGCAAGGCAAGAGTAACGGAAGGAACGGCTCGGCAAGGGGAAACAAGGCTAAGGCACGGCTACGCACGGCTAGGCAATGCACGGCCAGGCAAGGAAAGGGTAACGAAAGGCAAGGCACGGTGAGACAAGTCAAGGCTAAGGCACGAAAACGCAAGGCTAGGCAGTGCACGGAAGGCAAGCAAAGAGTAACGGAAGGCAAGGAAGGCAAGGGAAAGCAAGGCAAGTTAAGGGTAAGGGAAGGAACGGCACGGCAAGGGGAAACAGGGCTAAGGCATGACAAGGCAAGCTAGGCAATGCACGGCAAGGCAAGGAAAGGGTAACGCAAGGCAAGGCACGGTCAGGCAAGGCTAGGCTAATGCACGACAACGCAAGGCTAGGCAATGCACGGCAAGGCAAGGAAAGGGTAACGCAAGGCAAGGCTCTGTCAGGCGAGGCAAGGCTAAGGCACGACAACGCAATGCTAGGCAATGCACGGAAGGTAAGCAAAGAGTATCGGAAGTCAAGGAAGGCAAGGGAAAGCAAGGCAAGTTAAGGGTAAGGTAAGCAACGGCACTGCAAGGGGAAACAAGGCTAAGGCACGACAACGCAAGCTAGGCAATGCACGGCAAGGCAAGGAAAGGGTAACGCAAGGCAAGGAAGGCAAGGGAAAGCAAGGCAAGTTAAGAGTAAGGGAAGGAACGGCACGGCAAGGGGAAACAAGGCTAAGGCACGAAAACGCAAGCTACGCAAAGTACGGCAAGGCAAGGAAAGGGTAACGCAAGGCAAGGCACGGTCAGGCAAGGCAAGGCTAATGCACGACAACGCAAGGCTAGGAAGTGCACGGCTAGGCAAGGAACGGGTAACGGAAGGAATGAAAGGCAAGGCAAAGCAAGGCAAGGCAGGTGAACCAAAAGGCACGGCACGGCAAGGGGAAACAAGGCTAAGGCACGACAACGCAAGCTAGGCAATGCACGGCAAGGCAAGGAAAGGGTAACGCAAGGCAAGGCACGGTGACGCAAGGCAAGGCTAATGCACAACAACGCACGGCTAGGCAATGCACGGCAAGGCAAAGAAAGGGTAACGGAAGTGAAGTCACGGTCAGGCGAGGCAAGGCTAAGGCACGACAACGCAAGGCTAGGCAATGCAGTTAAGGCAAGCAAGGAGTAACGGAAGGGAAGGAAGGCAAGGGAAAGCAAGGCAAGGCAAGGTTAACGGAAGGAACGGCTCGGCAAGGGGAAACAAGGCTAAGGAACGGCTAAGCACGGCTAGCCAATGCACGGCCAGGCAAGGAAAGGGTAACGAAATGCAAGGCACGGTGAGGCAAGTCAAGGCTAAGGCACGAAAACGCAAGGCTAGGCAGTGCACGGAAGGCAAGCAAAGAGTAACGGAAGGCAAGGAAGGCAAGGGAAAGCAAGGCAAGTTAAGGGTAAGGGCAGGAACGGCACGGCAAGGGGAAACAGGGCTAAGGCATGACAACGCAAGCTAGGCAATGCACGGCAAGGCAAGGAAAGGGTAAAGCAAGGCAAGGCACGGTCAGGCAAGGCTAGGCTAATGCACGACAACGCAAGGCTAGGCAATGGACGGCAAGGCAAGGAAAGGGTAACGCAAGGGAAGTCACGGTCAGGCGAGGCAAGGCTACGGCACGACAACGCAAGGCTAGGCAATGCATGGATGGTAAGCCAAGAGTAACGGAAGGCAAGGAAGGCAAGGGAAAGCAAGGCAAGTCAAGAGTAAGGGAAGGAACGGCACGGCAAGGGGAAACAAGGCTAAGGCACGACAACGGAAGCTGGGCCAAGCACGGCAAGGCAAGGAAAGGGTAACGCAAGGCAAGGCACGGTCAGGCAAGGCAAGGCTAATGCACGACAACGCAAGGCTAGGCAGTGCACGGCTAGGCAAGGAACGAGTAACGGAAGGAATGGAAGGCAAGGCAAAGCAAGGCAAGGCAAGTGTAACAAAAGGCACGGCACGGCAAGGGGAAACAAGGGTAAGGCACTACAACGCAAGGTAGGCAATGCACGGCAAGGCAAGGAAAGGGTAACGCAAGGCAAGGCACGGTGAGGAAAGGCAAGGCTAATGCACAACAACGCACGTCTAGGCAATGCACGGCAAGGCAAGGAAAGGGTAACGCAAGGGAAGTCACGGTCAGGCGAGGCAAGGCAAAGGCACGACAACGCAAGGCTAGGCAATGCACGGAAGGCAAGCAAAGAGTAACGGAAGGCAAGGAAGGCAAGGGAAAGCAAGGCAAGGCAAGGGTAACGGAAGGAACGGCACGGCAAGGGGAAACAAGGCGAAGGCACGACAACGCAAGGCTAGGCAATGCACGGCAAGGCAAGGAAAGGGTAACGCAAGGGAAGTCACGGTCAGGCGCGGCAAGGCTACGGCACGAAAACGCAAGGCTAGGCAATACACGAATGGTAAGCCAAGAGTAACGGAAGGCAAGGAAGGCAAGGGAAAGCAAGGCAAGTCAAGAGTAAGGGAAGGAACGGCACGGCAAGGGGAAACAAGGCTAAGGCACGACAACGCAAGCTGGGCAAAGCACGGCAAGGCAAGGAAAGGGTAACGCAAGGCAAGGCACGGTCAGGAAATGCAAGGCTAATGTACGACAACGGAAGGCTAGGCAATGCACGGCAAGGCAAGGAAAGAGTAACGGAATGTAAGGAATGCAAGGGAAAGCAAGGCAAGGCAAGAGTAACGGAAGGAACGGCACGGCAAGGGGAAACAAGGCTAAGGCACGACAACGCAAGGCTAGGCAAAGCACGGCTAGGCAAGGAACGAGTAACGGAAGGAATGGAAGGCAAGGCAAAGCAAGGCAAGGCAAGTGTAACAAAAGGCACGGCACGGCAAGGGGAAACAAGGCTAAGGCACGACAACGCAAGCTAGGCAATGCACGGCAAGGCAAGGAAAGGGTAACGCAAGGCAAGGCAGGGTCAGGCGAGACAACGCTAAGGCACGACAACGCAAGGCTAGGCAATGCACGGCAAGGCAAGGAAAGGGTAACGCAAGGGAAGGCACGGTGAGGAAAGGCAAGGCTAATGCACAACAACGCACGTCTAGGCAATGCACGGCAAGGCAAGGAAAGGGTAACGCAAGGGAAGTCACGGTCAGGCGAGGCAAGGCTAAGGCACGACAACGCAAGGCTAGGCAATGCACGGCAAGGCAAGGAAAGAGTAACAGAATGTAAGGAATGCAAGGGAAAGCAAGGCAAGGCAAGAGTAACGGAAGGAACGGCACGGCAAGGGGAAACAAGGCTAAGGCAAAACAACGCAAGCTAGGCAATGCACGGCAAGGCAAGGAAAGGGTAACGCAAGGCAAGGCACGGTCAGGAAATGCAAGGCTAATGCACGACAACGGAAGGCTAGGCAATGCACGGCAAGGCAAGGAAAGAGTAACGGAATGTAAGGAATGCAAGGGAAAGCAAGGCAAGGCAAGAGTAACGGAAGGAACGGCACGGAAGGGGAAACAAGGCTAAGGCACGACAACACAAGGCTAGGCAAAGCACGGCAAGGCAAGGAAAGGGTAACTCAAGGCAAGGCACGGTGAGGCAAGGCAAGGCTAATGCACGACAACGCAAGGCTAGGCAATGCACGGCAAGGCAAGGAAAGGGTAACGCAAAGCAAGGCACTGTCAGGCGAGGCAAGGCTAATGCACGACAACGCAAGGCTAGGCAAAGCAAGGCAAGGGAAGGAGAGGGTAACGCAAGGCCAGGCACGGTCAGTCGAGGGAAGGCTAATGCACGACAACGCAAGGCTTATCAGTGCACGGCTAGGCAAGGAAAGCGTAACAGAAGGAAAGGAAGGCAAGGGAAAGCAATGCAAGGCAAGTGAAACAAATGGCACGGAACGGCAAGGGGAAACAAGGCTAAGGCACGACAACGCAAGCTAGGCAATGCACGACAAGGCAAGGAAAGGGTAACGCAAGGCAAGTCACGGTCAGTCGAGGCAAGGCTAATGCACGACAACGCAAGGCTTGGCAGTGCACGGCTAGGCAAGGAAAGCGTAACAGAAGGAAAGGAAGGCAAGGCAAAGCAATGCAAGGCAAGTGAAACAAAAGGCACGGCACGGCAAGGGGAAAAAAGGGTAAGGCACGACAACGCAAGCTAGGCAATGCACGGCAAGGCAAGGAAAGGGTAACTCAAGGCAAGGCACGGTGAGGCAAGGCAAGGCTAGTGCACGACAACGTAAGACTTGGCAGTGCACGGCTAGGCAAGGAAAGCGTAACAGAAGGAAAGGAAGGCAAGGCAAAGCAATGCAAGGCAAGTGAAACAAAAGGCACGGCACGGCAAGGGTAAAAAAGGGTAAGGCACGACAACGCAAGCTAGGCAATGTACGGCAAGGCAAGGAAAGGGTAACTCAAGGCAAGGCACGGTGAGGCAAGGCAAGGCTAATGCACGACAACGCACGGCTAGGCAATGCACGGCAAGGCAAGGAAAGGGTAACGCAAAGCAAGGCACTGTCAGGCGAGGCAAGGCTAATGCACGACAACGCAAGGCTAGGCAATGCACGGAAGGTAAGCAAAGAGTAACGGAAGGCAAGGAAGGCAAGGGAAAGCAAGGCAAGTTAAGGGTAAGGGAAGGAACGGCACGGCAAGGGGAAACAGGGCTAAGGCATGACAACGCAAGCTAGGCAATGCACGGCAAGGCAAGGAAAGGGTAACGCAAAGCAAGGCACGGTGAGGCAAGGCAAGGCTAAGGCAGGAAAACGCAAGGCTAGGCAGTGCACGGCTAGGCAAGGAAAGTGTAAAGGAAGGATAGGAAGGCAAGGCAAAGCAAGGCAAGGCAAGTGTAACAAACGGCACGGCACGGCAAGGGGAAACAAGGCTAAGGCACGACAACGCAAGCTAGGCAATGCACGGGTAGGCAAGGAACGAGTAACGGAAGGAATGGAAGGCAAGGCAAAGCAAGGCAAAGCAAGTGTAACAAAAGGCACGGCACGGCAAGGGGAAACAAGGCTAAGGCACGACAACGCAAGCTAGGCAATGCACGGCAAGGCAAGGAAAGGGTAACGCAAGGCAAGGCAGGGTCAGGCGAGACAAGGCTAAGGCACGACAACGCAAGGCTAGGCAATGCACGGCAAGGCAAGGAAAGGGTAACGCAAGGGAAGGCACGGTGAGGAAAGGCAAGGCTAATGCACAACACCGCACGTCTAGGCAATGCACGGCAAGGCAAGGAAAGGGTAACGCAAGGGAAGTCACGGTCAGGCGAGGCAAGGCTAAGTCACGACAACGCAAGGCTAGGCAATGCACGGAAGGTAAGCAAAGAGCAACGGAAGGCAAGGAAGGCAAGGGAAAGCAAGGCAAGTTAAGGGTAAGGGAAGGAACGGCACGGCAAGGGGAAACAAGGCTAAGGCACGACAACGCAAGCTAGGCAATGCACGGCAAGGCAAGGAAAGGGTAACGCAAGGCAAGGCACGGTCAGGAAATGCAAGGCTAATGTACGACAACGGAAGGCTAGGCAATGCACGGCAAGGCAAAGAAAGGGTAACGGAAGTGAAGTCACGGTCAGGCGAGGCAAGGCTAAGGCACGACAACGCAAGGCTAGGCAATGCAGGTAAGGCAAGCAAGGAGTAACGGAAGGGAAGGAAGGCAAGGGAAAGCAAGGCAAGGCAAGGTTAACGGAAGGAACGGCTCGGCAAGGGGAAACAAGGCTAAGGCACGGCTACGCACGGCTAGGCAATGCACGGCCAGGCAAGGAAAGGGTAACGAAAGGCAAGGCACGGTGAGGCAAGTCAAGGCTAAGGCACGAAAACGCAAGGCTAGGCAGTGCACGGAAGGCAAGCAAAGAGTAACGGAAGGCAAGGAAGGCAAGGGAAAGCAAGGCAAGTTAAGGGTAAGGGAAGGAACGGCACGGCAAGGGGAAACAGGGCTAAGGCATGACAAGGCAAGCTAGGCAATGCACGGCAAGGCAAGGAAAGGGTAACGCAAGGCAAGGGACGGTCAGGCAAGGCTAGGCTAATGCACGACAACGCAAGGCTAGGCAATGCACGGCAAGGCAAGGAAAGGGTAACGCAAGGCAAGGCTCTGTCAGGCGAGGCAAGGCTAAGGCACGACAACGCAATGCTAGGCAATGCACGGAAGGTAAGCAAAGAGTATCGGAAGGCAAGGAAGGCAAGGGAAAGCAAGGCAAGTTAAGGGTAAGGTAAGGAACGGCACTGCAAGGGGAAACAAGGCTAAGGCACGACAACGCAAGCTAGGCAATGCACGGCAAGGCAAGGAAAGGGTAACGGAAGGCAAGGAAGGCAAGGGAAAGCAAGGCAAGTTAAGAGTAAGGGAAGGAACGGCACGGCAAGGGGAAACAAGGCTAAGGCACGAAAACGCAAGCTAGGCTAAGTACGGCAAGGCAAGGAAAGGGTAACGCAAGGCAAGGCACGGTCAGGCAAGGCAAGGCTAATGCACGACAACGCAAGGCTAGGAAGTGCACGGCTAGGCAAGGAACGGGTAACGGAAGGAATGAAAGGCAAGGCAAAGCAAGGCAAGGCAGGTGAACCAAAAGGCACGGCACGGCAAGGGGAAACAAGGCTAAGGCACGACAACGCAAGCTAGGCAATGCACGGCAAGGCAAGGAAAGGGTAACGCAAGGCAAGGCACGGTGACGCAAGGCAAGGCTAATGCACAACAACGCACGGCTAGGCAATGCACGGCAAGGCAAAGAAAGGGTAACGCAAGTGAAGTCTCGGTCAGGCGAGGCAAGGCTAAGGCACGACAACGCAAGGCTAGGCAATGCAGTTAAGGCAAGCAAGGAGTAACGGAAGGGAAGGAAGGCAAGGGAAAGCAAGGCAAGGCAAGGTTAACGGAAGGAACGGCTCGGCAAGGGGAAACAAGGCTAAGGAACGGCTAAGCACGGCTAGGCAATGCACGGCCAGGCAAGGAAAGGGTAACGAAATGCAAGGCACGGTGAGGCAAGTCAAGGCTAAGGCACGAAAACGCAAGGCTAGGCAGTGCACGGAAGGCAAGCAAAGAGTAACGGAAGGCAAGGAAGGCAAGGGAAAGCAAGGCAAGTTAAGGGTAAGGGAAGGAACGGCACGGCAAGGGGAAACAGGGCTAAGGCATGACAACGCAAGCTAGGCAATGCACGGCAAGGCATGGAAAGGGTAACGCAAGGCAAGGCACGGTCAGGCAAGGCTAGGCTAATGCACGACAACGCAAGGCTAGGCAATGGACGGCAAGGCAAGGAAAGGGTAACGCAAGGGAAGTCACGGTCAGGCGAGGCAAGGCTACGGCACGACAACGCAAGGCTAGGCAATGCATGGATGGTAAGCCAAGAGTAACGGAAGGCAAGGAAGGCAAGGGAAAGCAAGGCAAGTCAAGAGTAAGGGAAGGAACGGCACGGCAAGGGGAAACAAGGCTAAGGCACGACAACGCAAGCTGGGCCAAGCACGGCAAGGCAAGGAAAGGGTAACGCAAGGCAAGGCACGGTCAGGCAAGGCAAGGCTAATGCACGACAACGCAAGGCTAGGCAGTGCACGGCTAGGCAAGGAACGAGTAACGGAAGGAATGGAAGGCAAGGCAAAGCAAGGCAAGGCAAGTGTAACAAAAGGCACGGCACGGCAAGGGGAAACAAGGGTAAGGCACTACAACGCAAGGTAGGCAATGCACGGCAAGGCAAGGAAAGGGTAACGCAAGGCAAGGCACGGTGAGGAAAGGCAAGGCTAATGCACAACAACGCACGTCTAGGCAATGCACGGCAAGGCAAGGAAAGGGTAACGCAAGGGAAGTCACGGTCAGGCGAGGCAAGGCTAAGGCACGACAACGCAAGGCTAGGCAATGCACGGAAGGCAAGCAAAGAGTAACGGAAGGCAAGGAAGGCAAGGGAAAGCAAGGCAAGGCAAGGGTAACGGAAGGAACGGCACGGCAAGGGGAAACAAGGCGAAGGCACGACAACGCAAGGCTAGGCAATGCACGGCAAGGCAAGGAAAGGGTAACGCAAGGGAAGTCACGGTCAGGCGCGGCAAGGCTACGGCACGAAAACGCAAGGCTAGGCAATGCACGAATGGTAAGCCAAGAGTAACGGAAGGCAAGGAAGGCAAGGGAAAGCAAGGCAATTCAAGAGTAAGGGAAGGAACGGCACGGCAAGGGGAAACAAGGCTAAGGCACGACAACGGAAGCTGGGCAAAGCACGGCAAGGCAAGGAAAGGGTAACGCAAGGCAAGGCACGGTCAGGAAATGCAAGGCTAATGTACGACAACGGAAGGCTAGGCAATGCACGGCAAGGCAAGGAAAGAGTAACGGAATGTAAGGAATGCAAGGGAAAGCAAGGCAAGGCAAGAGTAACGGAAGGAACGGCACGGCAAGGGGAAACAAGGCTAAGGCACGACAACGCAAGGCTAGGCAAAGCACGGCTAGGCAAGGAACGAGTAACGGAAGGAATGGAAGGCAAGGCAAAGCAAGGCAAGGCAAGTGTAACAAAAGGCACGGCACGGCAAGGCGAGACAAGGCTAAGGCACGACAACGCAAGGCTAGGCAAAGGCAATGCACGGCAAGGCAAGGAAAGGGTAACGCAAGGCAAGGCAGGGTCAGGCGAGACAAGGCTAAGGCACGACAACGCAAGGCTAGGCAAAGGCAATGCACGGCAAGGCAAGGAAAGGGTAACGCAAGGGAAGGCACGGTGAGGAAAGGCAAGGCTAATGCACAATAACGCACGTCTAGGCAATGCACGGCAAGGCAAGGAAAGGGTAACGCAAGGGAAGTCACGGTCAGGCGAGGCAAGGCTAAGGCACGACAACGCAAGGCTAGGCAATGCACGGCAAGGCAAGGAAAGAGTAACGGAATGTAAGGAATGCAAGGGAAAGCAAGGCAAGGCAAGGTTAACGGAAGGAACGGCACGGCAAGGGGAAACAAGGCTAAGGCAAAACAAAGCAAGCTAGGCAATGCACGGCAAGGCAAGGAAAGGGTAACGCAAGGCAAGGCACGGTCAGGAAATGCAAGGCTAATGCACGACAACGGAAGGCTAGGCAATGCACGGCAAGGCAAGGAAAGAGTAACGGAATGTAAGGAATGCAAGGGAAAGCAAGGCAAGGCAAGAGTAACGGAAGGAACGGCACGGAAGGGGAAACAAGGGCTAAGGCACGACAACACAAGGCTAGGCAAAGCACGGCAAGGCAAGGAAAGGGTAACTCAAGGCAAGGCACGGTGAGGCAAGGCAAGGCTAATGCACGACAACGCAAGGCTAGGCAATGCACGGCAAGGCAAGGAAAGGGTAACGCAAAGCAAGGCACTGTCAGGCGAGGCAAGGCTAAGGCACGACAACGCAAGGCTAGGCAGGCTTCATGCACGGCTAGGCAAGGAAAGCGTAACAGAAGGAAAGGAAGGCAAGGGAAAGCAAGGCAAGGCAAGTGTAAACAAATGGCACGGCACGGCAAGGGGAAACAAGGCTAAGGCACGACAACGCAAGCTAGGCCAAGCACGCAAGGCAAGGAAAGGGTAACGCAAGGCAAGTCACGGTCAGTCGAGGCAAGGCTAATGCACGACAACGCAAGGCTTGGCAGTGCACGGCTAGGCAAGGAAAGCGTAACAGAAGGAAAGGAAGGCAAGGCAAAGCAATGCAAGGCAAGTGAAACAAAAGGCACGGCACGGCAAGGGGAAAAAAGGGTAAGGCACGACAACGCAAGCTAGGCAATGCACGGCAAGGCAAGGAAAGGGTAACTCAAGGCAAGGCACGGTGAGGCAAGGCAAGGCTAGTGCACGACAACGCAAGTCTAGGCAATGCACGGCAAGGCAAGGAAAGGGTAACGCAAGGGAAGTCACGGTCAGGCGAGGCAAGGCTAAGGCACGACAACGCAAGGCTAGGCAATGCACGGAAGGCAAGCAAAGAGTAACGGAAGGCAAGGAAGGCAAGGGAAAGCAAGGCAAGGCAAGGGTAACGGAAGGAACGGCACGGCAAGGGGAAACAAGGCGAAGGCACGACAACGCAAGGCTAGGCAATGCACGGCAAGGCAAGGAAAGGGTAACGCAAGGGAAGTCACGGTCAGGCGCGGCAAGGCTACGGCACGAAAACGCAAGGCTAGGCAATGCACGAATGGTAAGCCAAGAGTAACGGAAGGCAAGGAAGGCAAGGGAAAGCAAGGCAAGTCAAGAGTAAGGGAAGGAACGGCACGGCAAGGGGAAACAAGGCTAAGGCACGACAACGCAAGCTGGGCAAAGCACGGCAAGGCAAGGAAAGGGTAACGCAAGGCAAGGCACGGTCAGGAAATGCAAGGCTAATGTACGACAACGGAAGGCTAGGCAATGCACGGCAAGGCAAGGAAAGAGTAACGGAATGTAAGGAATGCAAGGGAAAGCAAGGCAAGGCAAGAGTAACGGAAGGAACGGCACGGCAAGGGGAAACAAGGCTAAGGCACGACAACGCAAGCTAGGCAATGCACGGCTAGGCAAGGAACGAGTAACGGAAGGAATGGAAGGCAAGGCAAAGCAAGGCAAGGCAAGTGTAACAAAAGGCACGGCACGGCAAGGGGAAACAAGGCTAAGGCATGACAACGCAAGCTAGGCAATGCACGGCAAGGCAAGGAAAGGGTAACGCAAGGCAAGGCAGGGTCAGGCGAGACAACGCTAAGGCACGACAACGCAAGGCTAGGAAATGCACGGCAAGGCAAGGAAAGGGTAACGCAAGGGAAGGCACGGTGAGGAAAGGCAAGGCTAATGCACAACAACGCACGTCTAGGCAATGCACGGCAAGGCAAGGAAAGGGTAACGCAAGGGAAGTCACGGTCAGGCGAGGCAAGGCTAAGGCACGACAACGCAAGGCTAGGCAATGCACGGCAAGGCAAGGAAAGAGTAACGGAATGTAAGGAATGCAAGGGAAAGCAAGGCAAGGCAAGAGTAACGGAAGGAACGGCACGGCAAGGGGAAACAAGGCTAAGGCAAAACAACTCAAGCTAGGCAATGCACGGCAAGGCAAGGAAAGGGTAACGCAAGGCAAGGCACGGTCAGGAAATGCAAGGCTAATGCACGACAACGGAAGGCTAGGCAATGCACGGCAAGGCAAGGAAAGAGTAACGGAATGTAAGGAATGCAAGGGAAAGCAAGGCAAGGCAAGAGTAACGGAAGGAACGGCACGGAAGGGGAAACAAGGCTAAGGCACGACAACACAAGGCTAGGCAAAGCACGGCAAGGCAAGGAAAGGGTAACTCAAGGCAAGGCACGGTGAGGCAAGGCAAGGCTAATGCACGACAACGCAAGGCTAGGCAAAGCAAGGCAAGGGAAGGAGAGGGTAACGCAAGGCCAGGCACGGTCAGTCGAGGGAAGGCTAATGCACGACAACGCAAGGCTTGGCAGTGCACGGCTAGGCAAGGAAAGCGTAACAGAAGGAAAGGAAGGCAAGGGAAAGCAATGCAAGGCAAGTGAAACAAATGGCACGGCACGGCAAGGGGAAACAAGGCTAAGGCACGACAACGCAAGCTAGGCAATGCACGACAAGGCAAGGAAAGGGTAACGCAAGGCAAGTCACGGTCAGTCGAGGCAAGGCTAATGCACGACAACGCAAGGCTTGGCAGTGCACGGCTAGGCAAGGAAAGCGTAACAGAAGGAAAGGAAGGCAAGGCAAAGCAATGCAAGGCAAGTGAAACAAAAGGCACGGCACGGCAAGGGGAAAAAAGGGTAAGGCACGACAACGCAAGCTAGGCAATGTACGGCAAGGCAAGGAAAGGGTAACTCAAGGCAAGGCACGGTGAGGCAAGGCAAGGCTAATGCACGACAACGCACGGCTAGGTAATGCACGGAAGGCAAGGAAAGGGTAACGCAAGCAAGGCACGTCAGGCGAGGCAAGGCTAAGCACGACAACGCAAGGCTAGGCAATGCACGGAAGGTAAGCAAAGAGTAACGGAAGGCAAGGAAGGCAAGGGAAAGCAAGGCAAGTTAAGGGTAAGGGAAGGAACGGCACGGCAAGGGGAAACAGGGCTAAGGCATGACAACGCAAGCTAGGCAATGCACGGCAAGGCAAGGAAAGGGTAACGCAAGGCAAGGCAGGGTCAGGCGAGACAAGGCTAAGGCACGACAACGCAAGGCTAGGCAATGCACGGCAAGGCAAGGAAAGGGTAACGCAAGGGAAGGCACGGTGAGGAAAGGCAAGGCTAATGCACAACAACGCACGTCTAGGCAATGCACGGCAAGGCAAGGAAAGGGTAACGCAAGGGAAGTCACGGTCAGGCGAGGCAAGGCTAAGTCACGACAACGCAAGGCTAGGCAATGCACGGAAGGTAAGCAAAGAGCAACGGAAGGCAAGGAAGGCAAGGGAAAGCAAGGCAAGTTAAGGGTAAGGGAAGGAACGGCACGGCAAGGGGAAACAAGGCTAAGGCACGACAACGCAAGCTAGGCAATGCACGGCAAGGCAAGGAAAGGGTAACGCAAGGCAAGGCACGGTCAGGAAATGCAAGGCTAATGTACGACAACGGAAGGCTAGGCAATGCACGGCAAGGCAAGGAAAGAGTAACGGAATGTAAGGAATGCAAGGGAAAGCAAGGCAAGGCAAGAGTAACGGAAGGAACGGCACGGCAAGGGGAAACAAGGCTAAGGCACGACAACGCAAGCTAGGCAATGCACGGCAAGGCAAGGAAAGGGTAACGCAAGGCAAGGCACGGTCAGTCGAGGCAAGGCTAATGCACGACAACGCAAGGCTTGGCAGTGCACGGCTAGGCAAGGAACGAGTAACAGAAGGAAAGGAACGCAAGGCAAAGCAATGCAAGGCAAGTGAAATAAAAGGCACGGCACGGCAAGGGGAAACAAGGGTAAGGCACGACAACGCAAGCTAGGCAATGCACGGCAAGGCAAGGAAAGGGTAACGCAAGGCAAGGCACGGTGAGGCAAGGCAAGGCTAATGCACAACAACGCACGGCTAGGCAATGCACGGCAAGGCAAGGAAAGGGTAACGCAAGTGAAGTCACGGTCAGGCGAGGCAAGGCTAAGGCACGACAACGCAAGGCTAGGCAATGCAGGTAAGGCAAGCAAGGAGTAACGGAAGGGAAGGAAGGCAAGGGAAAGCAAGGCAAGGTAAGGTTAACGGAAGGAACGGCTCGGCATGGGGAAACAAGGCTAAGGCACGGCTACGCACGGCTAGGCAATGCACGGCCAGGCAAGGAAAGGGTAACGCAAGGCAAGGCATGGTGAGGCAAGCCAAGGCTAAGGCACGAAAACGCAAGGCTAGGCAGTGCACGGAAGGCAAGCAAAGAGTAACGGAAGGCAAGGAAGGCAAGGGAAAGCAAGGCAAGTTAAGGGTAAGGGAAGGAACGGCACGGCAAGGGGAAACAGGGCTAAGGCATGACAACGCAAGCTAGGCAATGCACGGCAAGGCAAGGAAAGGGCAACGCAAGGCAAGGCACGGTCAGGCAAGGTAAGGCTAATGCACGACAACGCAAGGCTAGGCAATGCACGGCAAGGCAAGGAAAGAGTAACGGAAGGCAAGGAATGCAAGGGAAACAAGGCAAGGCAAGAGTAACGGAAGGAACGGCACGGCAAGGGGAAGCAAGGCTAAGGCACGACAACGCAAGGCTAGGCAAAGCACGGCAAGGCAAGGAAAGGGTAACGCAAGGCAAGGCACGGTGAGGCAAGGCAAGGCTAATGCACGACAACGCACGGCTAGGCAAAGCAAGGCAAGGGAAGGACAGGGTAACGCAAGGCCAGGCACGGTCAGTCGAGAGAAGGCTAAAGCACGACAACGCAAGGCTTGGCAGTGCACGGCTAGGCAAGGAAAGCGTAACAGAAGGAAAGGAAGGCAAGGCAAAGCAATGCAAGGCAAGTGAAACAAAAGGCACGGCACGGCAAGGGGAAACAAGGCTAAGGTACGACAACGCAAGCTAGGCAATGCACGGCAAGACAAGGAAAGGGTAACGCAAGGCAAGTCACGGTCAGACAAGGCAAGGCTAATGCACGACAACGCAAGGCTAGGCAATGCACGGTAAGGCAAGGAAAGAGTAACGGAAGGCAAGGAATGCAAGGGAAACAAGGCAAGGCAAGAGTAACGGAAGGAACGGCACGGCAAGGGGAAGCAAGGCTAAGGCACGACAACGCAAGGCTAGGCAATGCACGGCAAGGCAAGGAAAGGGTAACACAAGGCAAGGCACGGTGAGGCAAGGCAAGGCTAAGGCACGAAAACGCAAGGCTAGGCAATGCACGGAAGGCAAGCAAAGAGTAACGGAAGGCAAGGAAGGCAAGGGAAAGCAAGGCAAGGCAAGGATAAGGGAAGGAAACGGCACGGCAAGGGTAAACAAGGCTAAGGCACGACAACGCAAGCTAGGCAATGCACGGCAAGGCAAGGAAAGGGTAACGTAATGCAAGGCACGATCAGGCGAGGCAAGGCTAATGCAATACAACGCAAGGCTAGGCAGTGCACGGCTAGGCAAGGAAAGAGTAACGGAAGGATAGGAAGGCAAGGCAAAGCAAGGCAAGGCAAGTGTAACAAACGGCACGGCACGGCAAGGGGAAACAAGGCTAAGGCACGACAACGCAAGCTAGGCAATGCACGGCAAGGCAAGGAAAGGGTAACGCAAGGCAAGGCACGGTCAGTCGAGGCAAGGCTAATGCAAGACAACGCAAGGCTTAGCAGTGCACGGCTAGGCAAGGAAAGCGTAAGAGAAGGAAAGGAAGGCAAGGCAAAGCAATGCAAGGCAAGTGAAACAAAAGGCACGGCACGGTAAGGGGAAAAAAGGGTAAGGCACGACAACGCAAGCTAGGCAATGCACGGCAAGGCAAGGAAAGGGTAACGCAAGGCAAGGCACGGTCAGACAAGGCAAGGCTAATGCACGACAACGCAAGGCTAGGCAATGCACGGTAAGGCAAGGAAAGAGTAACGGAAGGAAAGGAATGCAAGGGAAACAAGGCAAGGCAAGAGTAACGGAAGGAACGGCACGGCAAGGGGAAGCAAGGCTAAGGCACGACAACGCAAGGCTAGGCAATGCACGGTAACGCAAGGAAAGGGTAACGCAAGGCAAGGCACGGTGAGGCAAGGCAAGGCTATGGCACGAAAACGCAAGGCTAGGCAATGCACGGAAGGCAAGCAAAGAGTAACGGAAGGCAAGGAATGCAAGGGAAAGCAAGGCAAGGCAAGGGTAAGGGAAGGAACGGCACCGCAAGGGGAAACAAGGCTAAGGCACGACAACGCAAGCTAGGCAATGCACGGCAAGGCAAGGAAAGGGTAACGCAAGGCAAGGCACGGTCAGTCGAGGCAAGGCTAATGCACGACAACGCAAGGCTTGGCAGCCCACGGCTAGGGAAGGAAAGAGTAACAGAAGGAAAGGAAGGCAAGGCAAAGCAATGCAAGGCAAGTGAAACAAAAGGCACGGCACGGCAAGGAGAAACAAGGGTAAGGCACGACAACGCAAGCTACGCAATGCACGGCAAGGCAAGGAAAGGGTAACGTAAGGCAAGGCACGGTGAGGCAAGGCAAGGCTAATGCACAACAACGCACGGCTAGGCAATGGACGGCAAGGCAAGGAAAGGGTAACGCAAGGGAAGTCACGGTCAGGCGAGGCAAGGCTACGGCACGACAACGCAAGGCTAGGCAATGCACGGATGGTAAGCCAAGAGTAACGGAAGGCAAGGAAGGCAAGGGAAAGCAAGGCAAGTCAAGAGTAAGGGAAGGAACGGCACGGCAAGGGGAAACAAGGCTAAGGCACGACAACGCAAGCTGGGCAAAGCACGGCAAGTCAAGGAAAGGGTAACGCAAGGCAAGGCACGGTCAGGCAAGGCAAGGCTAATGCACGACAACGCAAGGCTAGGCAGTGCACGGCTAGGCAAGGAACGAGTAACGGAAGGAATGGAAGGCAAGGCAAAGCAAGGCAAGGCAAGTGTAACAAAAGGCACGGCACGGCAAGGGGAAACAAGGCTAAGGCACGACAACGCAAGCTAGGCAATGCACGGCAAGGCAAGGAAAGGGTAACGCAAGGCAAGGCAGGGTCAGGCGAGACAAGGCTAAGGCACGACAACGCAAGGCTAGGCAATGCACGGCAAGGCAAGGAAAGGGTAACGCAAGGGAAGGCACGGTGAGGAAAGGCAAGGCTAATGCACAACAACGCACGTCTAGGCAATGCACGGCAAGGCAAGGAAAGGGTAACGCAAGGGAAGTCACGGTCAGGCGAGGCAAGGCTAAGGCACGACAACGCAAGGCTAGGCAATGCACGGCAAGGCAAGGCAAGAGTAACGGAAGGAACGGCACGGCAAGGGGAAACAAGGCTAAGGCAAAACAACGCAAGCTAGGCAATGCACGGCAAGGTAAGGAAATGGTAACGCAAGGCAAGGCACGGTCAGGAAATGCAAGGCTAATGCACGACAACGGAAGGCTAGGCAATGCACGGCAAGGCAAGGAAAGAGTAACGGAATGTAAGGAATGCAAGGGAAAGCAAGGCAAGGCAAGAGTAACGGAAGGAACGGCACGGAAGGGGAAACAAGGCTAAGGCACGACAACACAAGGCTAGGCAAAGCACGGCAAGGCAAGGAAAGGGTAACTCAAGGCAAGGCACGGTGAGGCAAGGCAAGGCTAATGCACGACAACGCAAGGCTAGGCAATGCACGGCAAGGCAAGGAAAGGGTAACGCAAAGCAAGGCACTGTCAGGCGAGGCAAGGCTAATGCACGACAACGCAAGGCTAGGCAAAGCAAGGCAGGGAAGGAGAGGGTAACGCAAGGCCAGGCACGGTCAGTCGAGGGAAGGCTAATGCACGACAACGCAAGGCTTGGCAGTGCACGGCTAGGCAAGGAAAGCGTAACAGAAGGAAAGGAAGGCAAGGGAAAGCAATGCAAGCCAAGTGAAACAAATGGCACGGCACGGCAAGGGGAAACAAGGCTAAGGCACGACAACGCAAGCTAGGCAATGCACGACAAGGCAAGGAAAGGGTAACGCAAGGCAAGTCACGGTCAGTCGAGGCAAGGCTAATGCACGACAACGCAAGGCTTGGCAGTGCACGGCTAGGCAAGGAAAGCGTAACAGAAGGAAAGGAAGGCAAGGCAAAGCAATGCAAGGCAAGTGAAACAAAAGGCACGGCACGGCAAGGGGAAAAAAGGGTAAGGCACGACAACGCAAGCTAGGCAATTCACGGCAAGGCAAGGAAAGGGTAACTCAAGGCAAGGCACGGTGAGTCAAGGCAAGGCTAGTGCACGACAACGCAAGGCTTGGCAGTGCACGGCTAGGCAAGGAAAGCGTAACAGAAGGAAAGGAAGGCAAGGCAAAGCAATGCAAGGCAAGTGAAACAAAAGGCAGGGCACGGCAAGGGGAAAAAAGGGTAAGGCACGACAACGCAAGCTAGGCAATGTACGGCAAGGCAAGGAAAGGGTAACTGAAGGCAAGGCACGGTGAGGCAAGGCAAGGCTAATGCACGACAACGCACGGCTAGTCAATGCACGGCAAGGCAAGGAAAGGGTAACGCAAAGCAAGGCACTGTCAGGCGAGGCAAGGCTAATGCACGACAACGCAAGGCTAGGCAATGCACGGAAGGTAAGCAAAGAGTAACGGAAGGCAAGGAAGGCAAGGGAAAGCAAGGCAAGTTAAGGGTAAGGGAAGGAACGGCACGGCAAGGGGAAACAGGGCTAAGGCATGACAACGCAAGCTAGGCAATGCACGGCAAGGCAAGGAAAGGGTAACGCAAGGCAAGGCACGGTCAGGCAAGGCAAGGCTAATGCACGACAACGCAAGGCTAGGCAATGCACGGCAAGGCAAGGAAAGAGTAACGCAAGGCAAAGAATGCAAGGGAAAGCAAGGCAAGGCAAGAGTAACGGAAGGAACGGCACGGCAAGGGGAAGCAAGGCTAAGGCACGACAACGCAAGGCTAGGCAATGCACGGCAAGGCAAGGAAAGGGTAACGCAAAGCAAGGCACGGTGAGGCAAGGCAAGGCTAAGGCACGAAAACGCAAGGCTAGGCAGTGCACGGCTAGGCAAGGAAAGTGTAACGGAAGGATAGGAAGGCAAGGCAAAGCAAGGCAAGGCAAGTGTAACAAAAGGCACGGCACGGCAAGGGGAAACAAGGCTAAGGCACGACAACGCAAGCTAGGCAATGCACGGCAAGGCAAGGAAGGGCAAGGAACGAGTAACGGAAGGAATGGAAGGCAAGGCAAAGCAAGGCAAGGCAAGTGTAACAAAAGGCACGGCACGGCAAGGGGAAACAAGGCTAAGGCACGACAACGCAAGCTAGGCAATGCACGGCAAGGCAAGGAAAGGGTAACGCAAGGCAAGGCACGGTGAGGCAAGGCAAGGCTAATGCACGACAACGCACGGCTAGGCAAAGCAAGGCAAGGGAAGGACAGGGTAACGCAAGGCCAGGCACGGTCAGTCGAGAGAAGGCTAATGCACGACAACGCAAGGCTTGGCAGTGCACGGCTAGGCAAGGAAAGCGTAACAGAAGGAAAGGAAGGCAAGGCAAAGCAATGCAAGGCAAGTGAAACAAAAGGCACGGCACGGCAAGGGGAAACAAGGCTAAGGCACGACAACGCAAGCTAGGCAATGCACGGCAAGACAAGGAAAGGGTAACGCAAGGCAAGTCACGGTCAGACAAGGCAAGGCTAATGCACGACAACGCAAGGCTAGGCAATGCACGGTAAGGCAAGGAAAGAGTAACGGAAGGCAAGGAATGCAAGGGAAACAAGGCAAGGCAAGAGTAACGGAAGGAACGGCACGGCAAGGGGAAGCAAGGCTAAGGCACGACAACGCAAGGCTAGGCAATGCACGGCAAGGCAAGGAAAGGGTAACGCAAGGCAAGGCACGGTGAGGCAAGGCAAGGCTAAGGCACGAAAACGCAAGGCTAGGCAGTGCACGGCTAGGCAAGGAAAGAGTAACGGAAGGATAGGAAGGCAAGGCAAAGCAAGGCAAGGCAAGTGTAACAAACGGCACGGCACGGCAAGGGGAAACAAGGCTAAGGCACGACAACGCAAGCTAGGCAATGCACGGCAAGGCAAGGAAAGGGTAACGCAAGGCAAGGCACGGTCAGTCGAGGCAAGGCTAATGCAAGACAACGCAAGGCTTAGCAGTGCACGGCTAGGCAAGGAAAGCGTAAGAGAAGGAAAGGAAGGCAAGGCAAAGCAATGCAAGGCAAGTGAAACAAAAGGCACGGCACGGTAAGGGGAAAAAAGGGTAAGGCACGACAACGCAAGCTAGGCAATGCACGGCAAGGCAAGGAAAGGGTAACGCAAGGCAAGGCACGGTCAGACAAGGCAAGGCTAATGCACGACAACGCAAGGCTAGGCAATGCACGGTAAGGCAAGGAAAGAGTAACGGAAGGAAAGGAATGCAAGGGAAACAAGGCAAGGCAAGAGTACCGGAAGGAACGGCACGGCAAGGGGAAGCAAGGCTAAGGCACGACAACGCAAGGCTAGGCAATGCACGGTAAGGCAAGGAAAGGGTAACGCAAGGCAAGGCACGGTGAGGCAAGGCAAGGCTATGGCACGAAAACGCAAGGCTAGGCAATGCACGGAAGGCAAGCAAAGAGTAACGGAAGGCAAGGAATGCAAGGGAAAGCAAGGCAAGGCAAGGGTAAGGGAAGGAACGGCACCGCAAGGGGAAACAAGGCTAAGGCACGACAACGCAAGCTAGGCAATGCACGGCAAGGCAAGGAAAGGGTAACGCAAGGCAAGGCACGGTCAGTCGAGGCAAGGCTAATGCACGACAACGCAAGGCTTGGCAGTCCACGGCTAGGGAAGGAAAGAGTAACAGAAGGAAAGGAAGGCAAGGCAAAGCAATGCAAGGCAAGTGAAACAAAAGGCACGGCACGGCAAGGAGAAACAAGGGTAAGGCACGACAACGCAAGCTACGCAATGCACGGCAAGGCAAGGAAAGGGTAACCTAAGGCAAGGCACGGTGAGGCAAGGCAAGGCTAATGCACAACAACGCACGGCTAGGCAATGGACGGCAAGGCAAGGAAAGGGTAACGCAAGGGAAGTCACGGTCAGGCGAGGCAAGGCTACGGCACGACAACGCAAGGCTAGGCAATGCACGGATGGTAAGCCAAGAGTAACGGAAGGCAAGGAAGGCAAGGGAAAGCAAGGCAAGTCAAGAGTAAGGAAAGGAACGGCACGGCAAGGGGAAACAAGGCTAAGGCACGACAACGCAAGCTGGGCAAAGCACGGCAAGTCAAGGAAAGGGTAACGCAAGGCAAGGCACGGTCAGGCAAGGCAAGGCTAATGCACGACAACGCAAGGCTAGGCAGTGCACGGCTAGGCAAGGAACGAGTAACGGAAGGAATGGAAGGCAAGGCAAAGCAAGGCAAGGCAAGTGTAACAAAAGGCACGGCACGGCAAGGGGAAACAAGGCTAAGGCACGACAACGCAAGCTAGGCAATGCACGGCAAGGCAAGGAAAGGGTAACGCAAGGCAAGGCAGGGTCAGGCGAGACAAGGCTAAGGCACGACAACGCAAGGCTAGGCAATGCACGGCAAGGCAAGGAAAGGGTAACGCAAGGGAAGGCACGGTGAGGAAAGGCAAGGCTAATGCACAACAACGCACGTCTAGGCAATGCACGGCAAGGCAAGGAAAGGGTAACGCAAGGGAAGTCACGGTCAGGCGAGGCAAGGCTAAGGCACGACAACGCAAGGCTAGGCAATGCACGGCAAGGCAAGGCAAGAGTAACGGAAGGAACGGCACGGCAAGGGGAAACAAGGTTAAGGCAAAACAACGCAAGCTAGGCAATGCACGGCAAGGCAAGGAAATGGTAACGCAAGGCAAGGCACGGTCAGGAAATGCAAGGCTAATGCACGACAACGGAAGGCTAGGCAATGCACGGCAAGGCAAGGAAAGAGTAACGGAATGTAAGGAATGCAAGGGAAAGCAAGGCAAGGCAAGAGTAACGGAAGGAACGGCACGGAAGGGGAAACAAGGCTAAGGCACGACAACACAAGGCTAGGCAAAGCACGGCAAGACAAGGAAAGGGTAACTCAAGGCAAGGCACGGTGAGGCAAGGCAAGGCTAATGCACGACAACGCAAGGCTAGGCAATGCACGGCAAGGCAAGGAAAGGGTAACGCAAAGCAAGGCACTGTCAGGCGAGGCAAGGCTAATGCACGACAACGCAAGGCTAGGCAAAGCAAGGCAGGGAAGGAGAGGGTAACGCAAGGCCAGGCACGGTCAGTCGAGGGAAGGCTAATGCACGACAACGCAAGGCTTGGCAGTGCACGGCTAGGCAAGGAAAGCGTAACAGAAGGAAAGGAAGGCAAGGGAAAGCAATGCAAGCCAAGTGAAACAAATGGCACGGCACGGCAAGGGGAAACAAGGCTAAGGCACGACAACGCAAGCTAGGCAATGCACGACAAGGCAAGGAAAGGGTAACGCAAGGCAAGTCACGGTCAGTCGAGGCAAGGCTAATGCACGACAACGCAAGGCTTGGCAGTGCACTGCTAGGCAAGGAAATCGTAACAGAAGGAAAGGAAGGCAAGGCAAAGCAATGCAAGGCAAGTGAAACAAAAGGCACGGCACGGCAAGGGGAAAAAAGGGTAAGGCACGACAACGCAAGCTAGGCAATTCACGGCAAGGCAAGGAAAGGGTAACTCAAGGCAAGGCACGGTGAGTCAAGGCAAGGCTAGTGCACGACAACGCAAGGCTTGGCAGTGCACGGCTAGGCAAGGAAAGCGTAACAGAAGGAAAGGAAGGCAAGGCAAAGCAATGCAAGGCAAGTGAAACAAAAGGCAGGGCACGGCAAAGGGAAAAAAGGGTAAGGCACGACAACGCAAGCTAGGCAATGTACGGCAAGGCAAGGAAAGGGTAACTCAAGGCAAGGCACGGTGAGGCAAGGCAAGGCTAATGCACGACAACGCACGGCTAGTCAATGCACGGCAAGGCAAGGAAAGGGTAACGCAAAGCAAGGCACTGTCAGGCGAGGCAAGGCTAATGCACGACAACGCAAGGCTAGGCAATGCAGGGAAGGTAAGCAAAGAGTAACGGAAGGCAAGGAAGGCAAGGGAAAGCAAGGCAAGTTAAGGGTAAGGGAAGGAACGGCACGGCAAGGGGAAACAGGGCTAAGGCATGACAACGCAAGCTAGGCAATGCACGGCAAGGCAAGGAAAGGGTAACGCAAGGCAAGGCACGGTCAGGCAAGGCAAGGCTAATGCACGACAACGCAAGGCTAGGCAATGCACGGCAAGGCAAGGAAAGAGTAACGCAAGGCAAAGAATGCAAGGGAAAGCAAGGCAAGGCAAGAGTAACGGAAGGAACGGCACGGCAAGGGGAAGCAAGGCTAAGGCACGACAACGCAAGGCTAGGCAATGCACGGCAAGGCAAGGAAAGGGTAACGCAAAGCAAGGCACGGTGAGGCAAGGCAAGGCTAAGGCACGAAAACGCAAGGCTAGGCAGTGCACGGCTAGGCAAGGAAAGTGTAACGGAAGGATAGGAAGGCAAGGCAAAGCAAGGCAAGGCAAGTGTAACAAACGGCACGGCACGGCAAGGGGAAACAAGGCTAAGGCACGACAACGCAAGCTAGGCAATGCACGGCAGGCAAGGAACGAGTAACGGAAGGAATGGAAGGCAAGGCAAAGCAAGGCAAGGCAAGTGTAACAAAAGGCACGGCACGGCAAGGGGAAACAAGGCTAAGGCACGACAACGCAAGCTAGGCAATGCACGGCAAGGCAAGGAAAGGGTAACGCAAGGCAAGGCACGGTGAGGCAAGGCAAGGCTAATGCACGACAACGCACGGCTAGGCAAAGCAAGGCAAGGGAAGGACAGGGTAACGCAAGGCCAGGCACGGTCAGTCGAGAGAAGGCTAATGCACGACAACGCAAGGCTTGGCAGTGCACGGCTAGGCAAGGAAAGCGTAACAGAAGGAAAGGAAGGCAAGGCAAAGCAATGCAAGGCAAGTGAAACAAAAGGCACGGCACGGCAAGGGGAAACAAGGCTAAGGCACGACAACGCAAGCTAGGCAATGCACGGCAAGACAAGGAAAGGGTAACGCAAGGCAAGTCACGGTCAGACAAGGCAAGGCTAATGCACGACAACGCAAGGCTAGGCAATGCACGGTAAGGCAAGGAAAGAGTAACGGAAGGCAAGGAATGCAAGGGAAACAAGGCAAGGCAAGAGTAACGGAAGGAACGGCACGGCAAGGGGAAGCAAGGCTAAGGCACGACAACGCAAGGCTAGGCAATGCACGGCAAGGCAAGGAAAGGGTAACGCAAGGCAAGGCACGGTGAGGCAAGGCAAGGCTAAGGCACGAAAACGCAAGGCTAGGCAGTGCACGGCTAGGCAAGGAAAGAGTAACGGAAGGATAGGAAGGCAAGGCAAAGCAAGGCAAGGCAAGTGTAACAAACGGCACGGCACGGCAAGGGGAAACAAGGCTAAGGCACGACAACGCAAGCTAGGCAATGCACGGCAAGGCAAGGAAAGGGTAACGCAAGGCAAGGCACGGTCAGTCGAGGCAAGGCTAATGCAAGACAACGCAAGGCTTAGCAGTGCACGGCTAGGCAAGGAAAGCGTAAGAGAAGGAAAGGAAGGCAAGGCAAAGCAATGCAAGGCAAGTGAAACAAAAGGCACGGCACGGTAAGGGGAAAAAAGGGTAAGGCACGACAACGCAAGCTAGGCAATGCACGGCAAGGCAAGGAAAGGGTAACGCAAGGCAAGGCACGGTCAGACAAGGCAAGGCTAATGCACGACAACGCAAGGCTAGGCAATGCACGGTAAGGCAAGGAAAGAGTAACGGAAGGAAAGGAATGCAAGGGAAACAAGGCAAGGCAAGAGTACCGGAAGGAACGGCACGGCAAGGGGAAGCAAGGCTAAGGCATGACAACGCAAGGCTAGGCAATGCACGGTAAGGCAAGGAAAGGGTAACGCAAGGCAAGGCACGGTGAGGCAAGGCAAGGCTATGGCACGAAAACGCAAGGCTAGGCAATGCACGGAAGGCAAGCAAAGAGTAACGGAAGGCAAGGAATGCAAGGGAAAGCAAGGCAAGGCAAGGGTAAGGGAAGGAACGGCACCGCAAGGGGAAACAAGGCTAAGGCACGACAACGCAAGCTAGGCAATGCACGGCAAGGCAAGGAAAGGGTAACGCAAGGCAAGGCACGGTCAGTCGAGGCAAGGCTAATGCACGACAACGCAAGGCTTGGCAGTCCACGGCTAGGGAAGGAAAGAGTAACAGAAGGAAAGGAAGGCAAGGCAAAGCAATGCAAGGCAAGTGAAACAAAAGGCACGGCACGGCAAGGAGAAACAAGGGTAAGGCACGACAACGCAAGCTACGCAATGCACGGCAAGGCAAGGAAAGGGTAACGTAAGGCAAGGCACGGTGAGGCAAGGCAAGGCTAATGCACAACAACGCACGGCTAGGCAATGGACGGCAAGGCAAGGAAAGGGTAACGCAAGGGAAGTCACGGTCAGGCGAGGCAAGGCTACGGCACGACAACGCAAGGCTAGGCAATGCACGGATGGTAAGCCAAGAGTAACGGAAGGCAAGGAAGGCAAGGGAAAGCAAGGCAAGTCAAGAGTAAGGAAAGGAACGGCACGGCAAGGGGAAACAAGGCTAAGGCACGACAACGCAAGCTGGGCAAAGCACGGCAAGTCAAGGAAAGGGTAACACAAGGCAAGGCACGGTCAGGCAAGGCAAGGCTAATGCACGACAACGCAAGGCTAGGCAGTGCACGGCTAGGCAAGGAACGAGTAACGGAAGGAATGGAAGGCAAGGCAAAGCAAGGCAAGGCAAGTGTAACAAAAGGCACGGCACGGCAAGGGGAAACAAGGCTAAGGCACGACAACGCAAGCTAGGCAATGCACGGCAAGGCAAGGAAAGGGTAACGCAAGGCAAGGCAGGGTCAGGCGAGACAAGGCTAAGGCACGACAACGCAAGGCTAGGCAATGCACGGCAAGGCAAGGAAAGGGTAACGCAAGGGAAGGCACGGTGAGGAAAGGCAAGGCTAATGCACAACAACGCACGTCTAGGCAATGCACGGCAAGGCAAGGAAAGGGTAACGCAAGGGAAGTCACGGTCAGGCGAGGCAAGGCTAAGGCACGACAACGCAAGGCTAGGCAATGCACGGCAAGGCAAGGCAAGAGTAACGGAAGGAACGGCACGGCAAGGGGAAACAAGGCTAAGGCAAAACAACGCAAGCTAGGCAATGCACGGCAAGGCAAGGAAATGGTAACGCAAGGCAAGGCACGGTCAGGAAATGCAAGGCTAATGCACGACAACGGAAGGCTAGGCAATGCACGGCAAGGCAAGGAAAGAGTAACGGAATGTAAGGAATGCAAGGGAAAGCAAGGCAAGGCAAGAGTAACGGAAGGAACGGCACGGAAGGGGAAACAAGGCTAAGGCACGACAACACAAGGCTAGGCAAAGCACGGCAAGGCAAGGAAAGGGTAACTCAAGGCAAGGCACGGTGAGGCAAGGCAAGGCTAATGCACGACAACGCAAGGCTAGGCAATGCACGGCAAGGCAAGGAAAGGGTAACGCAAAGCAAGGCACTGTCAGGCGAGGCAAGGCTAATGCACGACAACGCAAGGCTAGGCAAAGCAAGGCAAGGGAAGGAGAGGGTAACGCAAGGCCAGGCACGGTCAGTCGAGGGAAGGCTAATGCACGACAACGCAAGGCTTGGCAGTGCACGGCTAGGCAAGGAAAGCGTAACAGAAGGAAAGGAAGGCAAGGGAAAGCAATGCAAGCCAAGTGAAACAAATGGCACGGCACGGCAAGGGGAAACAAGGCTAAGGCACGACAACGCAAGCTAGGCAATGCACGACAAGGCAAGGAAAGGGTAACGCAAGGCAAGTCACGGTCAGTCGAGGCAAGGCTAATGCACGACAACGCAAGGCTTGGCAGTGCACGGCTAGGCAAGGAAAGCGTAACAGAAGGAAAGGAAGGCAAGGCAAAGCAATGCAAGGCAAGTGAAACAAAAGGCACGGCACGGCAAGGGGAAACAAGGGTAAGGCACGACAACGCAAGCTAGGCAATGCACGGCAAGGCAAGGAAAGGGTAACTCAAGGCAAGGCACGGTGAGTCAAGGCAAGGCTAGTGCACGACAACGCAAGGCTTGGCAGTGCACGGCTAGGCAAGGAAAGCGTAACGGAAGGCAAGGAAGGCAAGGGAAAGCAAAGCAAGGCAAGGGTAAGGGAAGGAACGGCACGGCAAGGGGAAACAAGGCTAAGGCACGACAACGCAAGGATTGGTAGTGCAAGGCTAGGCAAGGTAAGAGTAACAGAAGGAAAGGAAGGCAAGGCAAAGCAATGCAAGGCAACTGCAACAAAAGGCACGGCACGGCAAGGGGAAACAAGGGTAAGGCACGACAACGCAAGCTAGGCAATGCACGGCAAGGTAAGGAAACGGTAACGTAAGGCAAGGCACGGTGAGTCAAGGCAAGGCTAATGCACAACAACGCACGGCTAGGCAATGCACGGCAAGGCAAGGACAGGGTAACGCAAGCGAAGTCATGGTCAGGCGAGGCAAGGCTACGGCACGACAACGCAAGGCTAGGCAATGCACGGAAGGTAAGCAAAGAGTAACGGAAGGCAAGGAAGGCAAGTGAAAGCAAGGCAAGTCAAGAGTAAGGGAAGGAACGGCACGGCAAGGGGAAACAAGGCTAAGGCACAACAACGCAAGCTATGCAAAGCACGGCAAAGCAAGGAAAGGGTAACGCAAGGCAAGGCACGGTCAGGCAAGGCAAGGCTAATGCACGACAACGCAAAGCTAGGCAGTGCACGGCTAGGCAAGGAACGAGTAACGGAAGGAATGGAAGGCAAGGCAAAGCAAGGCAAGGCAAGTGCAACAAAAGGCACGGCACGGCAAGGGGAAACAAGGGTAAGGCACGACAACGCAAGGTAGGCAATGCACGGCAAGGCAAGGAAATGGTAACGCAAGGCAAGGCAGCGTCAGGAGAGACAAGGCTAAGGCACGAAAACGCAAGGCTAGGCAATGCACGGAAGGCAAGCAAAGAGTAACGAAAGGCAAGGAATGCAAGGCAAAGCAAGGTAACGCAAGCAAGGCTATGGCAAGGTCAAGAAAAGGCAACGCCACGACAACGCAAGGCTACGCAATGCACGGAAGGCAAGCAAAGAGTAACGGAAGGCAAGGAAGGCAAGGCAAAGCAAGGCAACGCAAGCAAGGCTACGGCAAGGTGAAACAAGGCTAAGGCACGACAACGCACGGCTAGGCAATGCACGGCAAATCAAGGAAAGGGTAATGCAAGGCAAGGCACGGTCAGGCAAGGTAAGGCTAATGCAGGACAACGCAAGGCTACGCAATGCACGGCAAGGCAAGGAAAGAGTAACGGAAGGCAAGGAATGCAAGGGAAAGCAAGGCAAGGCAAGAGTAACGGAAGGAACGGCACGGCAAGGGGAAGCAAGGCTAAGGCACGACAACGCAAGCTAGGCAATGCACGGCAAGGCAAGGAAAGGGTAACGCAAGGCAAGGCACGGTCAGTCGAGGCAAGGCTAATGCACGACAACGCAAGGTTAGGCAGTGCACGGCTAGGCAAGGAAAGAGTAACAGAAGGAAAGGAAGGCAAGGCAAAGCAAGGCAAGGCAAGTGCATCAAAAGGCACGGCACGGCAAGGGGAAACAAGGGTAAGGCACGACAACGCAAGGTAGGCAATGCACGGCAAGGCAAGGAAAGGGTAACGCAAGGCAAGGCACGGTGAGGAAAGGCAAGGCTAATGCACAACAACGCACGTCTAGGCAATGCACGGCAAGGCAAGGAAAGGGTAACGCAAGTGAAGTCACGGTCAGGCGAGGCAACGCTAATGCACGACAACGCAAGGCTAGGCAATGCACGGCTAGGCAAGGAAAGAGTAACGGAAGGAAAGGAAGGCAAGGCAAAGCAAGGCAAGGCAAGAGTAACGGAAGGAACGGCACGGCAAGGGGAAGCAAGGCTAAGGCACGACAACGCAAGGCTAGGCAATGCACGGCAAGGCAAGGAAAGGGTAACGCAAGGCAAGGCACGGTGAGGCAAGGCAAGGCTAAGGCACGAAAACGCAAGGCTAGGCAATGCACGGAAGGCAAGCAAAGAGTAACGGAAGGCAAGAAAGGCAAGGGAAAGCAAGGCAAGGCAAGGGTAACGGAAGGAACGGCACGGCAAGGGGAAACAAGGCTAAGGCACGACAACGCAAGGCTAGGCAAAGCAAGGCAAGGCAAGGAAAGGGTAACGCAAGGCAAGGCTCTGTCAGGCGAGGCAAGGCTAAGTCACGACAACGCAAGGCTAGGCAATGCACGGAATGTAAGCAAAGAGCAACGGAAGGCAAGGAAGGCAAGGGAAAGCAAGGCAAGTTAAGGGTAAGGGAAGGAACGGCACGGCAAGGGGAAACAAGGCTAAGGCACGACAACGCAAGCTAGGCAATGCACGGCAAGGCAAGGAAAGGGTAAGGCAAGGCAAGGCACGGTCAGGAAATGCAAGGCTAATGCACGACAACGGAAGGCTAGGCAATGCACGGCAAGGCAAGGAAAGAGTAACGGAATGTGAGGAATGCAAGGGAAAGCAAGGCAAGCAAGAGTAACGGAAGGAACGGCACGGCAAGGGGAAACAAGGCTAACGCACGACAACGCAAGGCTAGGCAAAGCACGGCAAGGCAAGGAAAGGGTAACGCAAGGCAAGGCACGGTGAGGCAAGGCAAGGCTAATGGACGACAACGCACGGCTAGGCAAAGCAAGGCAAGGGAAGGAGAGGGTAACGCAAGGCAAGGCACGGTCAAGCGAGGCAAGGCTAAGGCACGACAACGCAAGGCTAGGCAATGCACGGAAGGTAAGCAAAGAGTAACGGAAGGCAAGGAAGTCAAGGGAAAGCAAGGCAATTAAGAGTAAGGGAAGGAACGCCACGGCAAGGGGAAACAAGGCTAAGGCACGAAAACGCAAGCTATGCAAAGCACGGCAAGGCAAGGAAAGGGTAACGCAAGGCAAGGCACGGTCAGGCAAGGCAAGGCTAATGCACGACAACGCAAGGCTTGGCAGTGCACGGCTAGGCAAGGAAAGAGTAACAGAAGGAAAGGAACGCAAGGCAAAGCAAGGCAAGGCAAGTGAAACAAAAGGCACGGCACGGCAAGGGGAAAGAAGGGTAAGGCACGACAACGCAAGGCTAGGCAATGCACGGCAATGCAAGGAAAGGGTAACGCAAAGCAAGGCACGGTGAGTCAAGGCAAGGCTAATGCACAACAACGCACGGCTAGGCAATGCACGGCAAGGCAAGGAAAGGGTAACGCAAGGGAAGTCACGGTCAGTCGAGGCAAGGCTAAGGCACGAAAACGCAAGGCTAGGCAGTGCACGGCTAGGCAAGGAAAGAGTAACGGAAGGCAAGGAAGGCAAGGCAAAGCAAGGCAAGGCAAGTATAACAAAAGGCAGGGCACGGCAAGGGTAAACAAGGGTAAGGCACGACAACGCAAGGTAGGCAATGCACGGCAAGGCAAGGAGAGGGTAACGCAAGGCCAGGCACGGTGAGGAAAGGCAAGGCTAATGCACGACAACGCACGTCTACGCAATGCACGGCAAGGCAAGGAAAGGGTAACGCAAGTGAAGTCACGGTCCGGCGAGGCAAGGCTAAGGCACGACAACGCAAGGCTAGGCAATGCAGGGAAGGCAAGCAAAGAGTAACGGAAGGCAAGGAAGGCAAGGGAAAGCAAGGCATGGCAAGGGTAACGGAAGGAACGGCACGAATAGGGGAAACAAGGCTAAGGCACGGCAACGCACGGCTAGGCAATGCAGGGCCAGGCAAGGAACGGGTAACGCAAAGCAAGGCTCTGTCAGGCGAGGCAAGGCTAAGGCACGACAACGCAAGGCTAGGCAATGCACGGAAGGTAAGCAAAGAGTAACGGAAGGCAAGGAAGGCAAGGGAAAGCAAGGCAAGTCAAGAGTAAGGGAAGGAACGGCACGGCAAGGGGAACCAAGGCTAAGGCACGACAACGCAAGCTAGGCAAAGCACGGGAAGGCAAGGAAAGGGTAACGCAAGGCAAGGCACGGTCAGGCAAGGCAAGGCTAAGGCACGACAACGGAAAGCTAGGCAGTGCACGGCTAGGCAAGGAACGAGTAACGGAAGGAATGGAAGGCAAGGCAAAGCAAGGCAAGGCAAGTGTAACAAAAGGCACGGCACGGCAAGGGGAAACAAGGCTAAGGCACGACAACGCAAGGCTAGGCAATGCACGGCAAGGCAAGGAAAGGGTAATGCAAGGCAAGGCACGGTGAGGAAAGGCAAGGCTAATGCACAACAACGCACGTCTAGGCTATGCACGGCAAGGCAAGGAAAGGGTAACGCAAGGGAAGTCACGGTCAGGCGAGGCAAGGCTAAGGCACGACAACGCAAGGCTAGGCAATGCACGGCAAGGCAAGGAAAGAGTAACGGAATGTAAGGAATGCAAGGGAAAGCAAGGCAAGGCAAGAGTAACGGAAGGAACGGCATGGCAAGGGGAAACAAGGCTAAGGCACGACAACGCAAGGCTAGGCAAAGCACGGCAATGCAAGGAAAGGGTAACTCAAGGCAAAGCACGGTGAGGCAAGGCAAGGCTAATGCACGACAACGCACGGCTAGGCAATGCACGGCAAGGCAAGGAAAGGGTAACGCAAAGCAAGGCACTGTCAGGCGAGGCAAGGCTAATGCACGACAACGCAAGGCTAGGCAAAGCAAGGCAAGGGAAGGAGAGGGTAACGCAAGGCCAGGCACGGTCAGTCGAGGGAAGGCTAATGCACGACAACGCAAGGATTGGCAGTGCACGGCTAGGCAAGGAAAGCGTAACAGAAGGAAAGGAAGGCAAGGCAAAGCAATGCAAGGCAAGTGAAACAAAAGGCACGGCACGGCAAGGGGAAAGAAGGCTAAGGCACGACAACGCAAGCTAGCCAATGCACGACAAGGCAAGGAAAGGGTAACGCAAGGCAAGGCACGGCCAGTCGAGGCAAGGCTAATGCACGACAACGCAAGACTTGGCAGTGCACGGCTAGGCAAGGAAAGGGTAACGCAAGGGAAGTCACGGTGAGGCAAGGCAAGGTTAAGGCACGAAAACGCAAGGCTAGGCAATGCACGGAAGGCAAGCAAAGAGTAACGGAAGGCAAGAAAGGCAAGGGAAAGCAAGGCAAGGCAAGGGTAAGGGAAAGAACGGCACGTCAAGGGGAAACAAGGCTAAGGCACGACAACGCAAGCTAGGCAATGCACGGCAAGGCAAGGAAAGGGTAACGCAAGGCAAGGCACGGTCAGTCGAGGCAAGGCTAATGCACGACAACGCAAGGCTTGGCAGTGCACGGCTAGGCAAGGAAAGCGTAACAGAAGGAAAGGAAGGCAAGGCAAAGCAATGCAAGGCAAGTGAAACAAAAGGCACGGCACGGCAAGGGGAAAAAAGGGTAAGGCACGAAAACGCAAGCTAGGCAATGCACGGCAAGGCAAGGAAAGGGTAACTCAAGGCAAGGCACGGTGAGGCAAGGCAAGGCTAATGCACGACAACGCACGGCTAGGCAATGCACGGCAAGGCAAGGAAAGGGTAACGCAAAGCAACGCACTGTCAGGCGAGGCAAGGCTAATGCACGACAACGCAAGGCTAGGCAATGCACGGAAGGTAAGCAAAGAGTAACGGAAGGCAAGGAAGGCAAGGGAAAGCAAGGCAAGTTAAAGGTAAGGGAAGGAACGGCACGGCAAGGGGAAACAGGGCTAAGGCATGAAAACGCAAGCTAGGCAATGCACGGCAAGGCAAGGAAAGGGTAACGCAAGGCAAGGCACGGTCAGGCAAGGCAAGGCTAAGGCACGAAAACGCAAGGCTAGGCAATGCACGGAAGGCAAGCAACGAGTAACTGAAGGCAAGGAATGCAAGGGAAAGCAAGGCAAGGCAAGGGTAAGGGAAGGAACGGCACGGCAAGGGTAAACAAGGCTAAGGCACGACAACGCAAGCTAGGCAATTCACGGCAAGGCAAGGAAAGGGTAACGCAAGGCAAGGCACGATCAGGCGAGGCAAGGCTAATGCACGACAACGCAAGGCTAGGCAGTGCACGGCTAGGCAAGGAAAGAGAAACAGAAGGATAGGAAGGCAAGGCAAAGCAAGGCAATGCAAGTGTAACAAACGGCACGGCACGGCAAGAGGAAACAAGGCTAAGGCACGACAACGCAAGCTAGGCAATGCACGGCAAGGCAAGGAAAGGTTAACGCAAGGCAAGGCACGGTCAGGCAAGGCAAGGCTAATGCACGACAACGCAAGGCTAGGCAGTGCACGGCTAGGCAAGGAACGAGTAACGGAAGGAATGGAAGGCAAGGCAAAGCAAGGCAAGGCAAGTGTAACAAAAGGCACGGCACGGCAAGGGGAAACAAGGCTAAGGCACGACAACGCAAGCTAGGCAATGCACGGAAAGGCAAGGAAAGGGTCACGCAAGGCAAGGCAGGGTCAGGCGAGACAAGGCTAAGGCACGAAAACGCAAGGCTAGGCAATGCACGGAAGGCAAGCAAAGAGTAACGGAAGGCAAGGAATGCAAGGCAAAGCAAGGTAACGCAAGCAAGGCTATGGCAAGGTCAAAAAAAGGCTACGGCACGACAACGCAAGGCTACGCAATGCACGGATGGCAAGCAAAGAGTAACGGAAGGCAAGGAAGGCAAGGCAAAGCAAGGCAACGCAAGCAAGGCTACGGCAAGGTGAAACAAGGCTAAGGCACGACAACGCACGGCTAGGCAATGCACGGCAAAGCAAGGAAAGGGTAACGCAAGGCAAGGCACGGTCAGGCAAGGTAAGGCTAATGCACGACAACGCAAGGCTAGGCAATGCACGGCAAGGCAAGGAAAGAGTAACGGAAGGCAAGGAATGCAAGGGAAAGCAAGGCAAGGGAAGAGTAACGGAAGGAACGGCACGGCAAGGGGAAGCAAGGCTAAGGCACGACAACGCAAGGCTAGGCAATGCACGGCAAGGCAAGGAAAGGGTAACGCAAGGCAAGGCACGGTGAGGCAAGGCAAGGTTAAGGCACGAAAACGCAAGGCTAGGCAATGCACGGAAGGCAAGCAAAGAGTAATGGAAGGCAAGAAAGGCAAGGGAAAGCAAGGCAAGGCAAGGGTAAGGGAAGGAACGGCACGACAAGGGGAAACAAGGCTAAGGCACGACAACGCAAGTTAGGCAATGCACGGCAAGGCAAGGAAAGGGTAACGCAAGGCAAGGCACGGTCAGTCGAGGCAAGGCTAATGCACGACAACGCAAGGCTTGGCAGTGCACGGCTAGGCAAGGAAAGAGTAACAGAAGGAAAGGAAGGCAAGGCAAAGCTAGGCAAGGCAAGTGTAACAAAAGGCACGGCACGGCAAGGGGAAACAAGGGTAAGGCACGACAACGCAAGGTAGGCAATGCACGCCAAGGCAAGGAAAGAGTAACGCAAGGCAAGGCACGGTGAGGAAAGGCAAGGCTAATGCACAACAACGCACGTCTAGGCAATGCACGGCAAGGCAAGGAAAGGGTAACGCAAGGGAAGTCACGGTCAGGCGAGGCAAGGCTAAGGCACGACAACGCAAGCCTAGGACATGCACGGCTAGGCAAGGAAAGAGTAACAGAAGGAAAGGAAGGCAAGGCAAAGCAAGGCAAGGCAAGTGTAACAAAAGGCACGGCACGGCAAGGGGAAACAAGGATAAGGCACGACAACGCAAGGTAGGCAATGCACGGCAAGGCAAGGAAAGGGTAACGCAAGGCAAGGCCCGGTGAGGCAAGGCAAGGCTAATGCACATCAACGCACGTCTAGGCAATGGACGGCAATGCAAGATAAGGGTAACGCAAGGGAAGTCACGGTCAGGCGAGGCAAGGCTACGGCACGACAACGCAAGGCTAGGCAATGCACGGATGGTAAGCAAAGAGTAACGGAAGGCAAGGAAGGCAAGGGAAAGCAAGGCAAGTCAAGAGTAAGGGAAGGAACGGCATGGCAAGTGGAAACAAGGCTAAGGCACGACAACGCAAGCTGGGCAAAGCACGGCAAGGCAAGGAAAGGGTAACGCAAGGCAAGGCACGGTCAGGCAAGGCAAGGCTAATGCACGACAACGAAAGGCTAGGCAGTGCACGGCTAGGCAAGGAACGAGTAACGGAAGGAATGGAAGGCAAGGCAAAGCAAGGCAAGGCAAGTGTAACAAAAGGAACGGCACGGCAAGGGGAAACAAGGCTAAGGCACGACAACGCAAGCTAGGCAATGCACGGCAAGGCAAGGAAAGGGTAACGCAAGGCAAGGCAGGGCCAGGCGAGACAAGGCTAAGGCACGACAACGCAAGGCTAGGCAATGCACGGCAAGGCAAGGAAAGGGTAATGCAAGGCAAGGCACGGTGAGGAAAGGCAAGGCTAATGCACAACAACGCACGTCTAGGGTATGCACGGCAAGGCAAGGAAAGGGTAACGCAAGGGAAGTCACGGTCAGGCGAGGCAAGGCTAAGGCACGACAACGCAAGGCTAGGCAATGCACGGCAAGGCAAGGAAAGAGTAACGGAATGTAAGGAATGCAAGGGAAAGCAAGGCAAGGCAAGAGTAACGGAAGGAACGGCACGGCAAGGGGAAACAAGGCTAAGGCAAAACAACGCAAGCTAGGCAATGCACGGCAAGGCAAGGAAAGGGTAACGCAAGGCAAGGCACGGTCAGGAAATGCAAGGCTAATGCACGACAACGGAAGGCTAGGCAATGCACGGCAAGGCAAGGAAAGAGTAACGGAATGTAAGGAATGCAAGGGAAAGCAAGGCAAGGCAAGAGTAACGGAAGGAACGGCACGGCAAGGGGAAACAAGGCTAAGGCACGACAACGCAAGGCTAGGCAAAGCACGGCAATGCAAGGAAAGGGTAACTCAAGGCAACGCACGGTGAGGCAAGGCAAGGCTAATGCACGACAACGCACGGCTCGGCAATGCACGGCAAGGCAAGGAAAGGGTTACGCAAAGCAAGGCACTGTCAGGCGAGGCAAGGCTAATGGACGACAACGCAAGGCTAGGCAAAGCAAGGCAAGGGAAGGAGAGGGTAACGCAAGGCCAGGCACGGTCAGTCGAGGGAAGGCTAATGCACGACAACGCAAGGCTTGGCAGTGCACGGCTAGGCAAGGAAAGCGTAACAGAAGGAAAGGAAGGCAAGGCAAAGCAATGCAAGGCAAGTGAAACAAAAGGCACGGCACGGCAAGGGGAAACAAGGCTAAGGCACGACAACGCAAGCTAGCCAATGCACGACAAGGCAAGGAAAGGGTAACGCAAGGCAAGGCACGGCCAGTCGAGGCAAGGCTAATGCACGACAACGCAAGACTTGGCAGTGCACGGCTAGGCAAGGAAAGGGTAACGCAAGGGAAGTCACGGTGAGGCAAGGCAAGGTTAAGGCACGAAAACGCAAGGCTAGGCAATGCACGGCAAGGCAAGGAAAGGGTAACGCAAGGCAAGGCACGGTCAGGCAAGGCAAGGCTAAGGCACGAAAACGCAAGGCTAGGCAATGCACGGAAGGCAAGCAAAGAGTAACGGAAGGCAAGGAACGCAAGGGAAAGCAAGGCAAGGCAAGGGTAAGGGAAGGAACGGCACGGCAAGGGTAAACAAGGCTAAGGCACGACAACGCAAGCTAGGCAATTCACGGCAAGGCAAGGAAAGGGTAACGCAAGGCAAGGCACGATCAGGCGAGGCAAGGCTAATGCACGACAACGCAAGGCTAGGCAGTGCACGGCTAGGCAAGGAAAGAGAAACAGAAGGATAGGAAGGCAAGGCAAAGCAAGGCAAGGCAACTGTAGCAAACGGCACGGCACGGCAAGGGGAAACAAGGCTAAGGCACGACAACGCAAGCTAGGCAATGCACGGCAAGGCAAGGAAAGGGTAACGCAAGGCAAGGCACGGTCAGGCAAGGCAAGGCTAATGCACGACAACGAAAGGCTAGGCAGTGCACGGCTAGGCAAGGAACGAGTAACGGAAGGAATGGAAGGCAAGGCAAAAGAAGGCAAGGCAAGTGTAACAAAAGGCACGGCACGGCAAGGGGAAACAAGGCTAAGGCACGACAACGCAAGCTAGGCAATGCACGGCAAGGCAAGGAAAGGGTAACGCAAGGCAAGGCAGGGCCAGGCGAGACAAGGCTAAGGCACGACAACGCAAGGCTAGGCAATGCACCCCAAGGCAAGGAAAGGGTAATGCAAGGTAAGGCACGGTGAGGAAAGGCAAGGCTAATGCACAACAACGCACGTCTAGGCAATGCACGGCAAGGCAAGGAAAGGGTAACGCAAGGGAAGTCACGGTCAGGCGAGGCAAGGCTAAGGCACGACAACGCAAGGCTAGGCAATGCACGGCAAGGCAAGGAAAGAGTAACGGAATGTAAGGAATGCAAGGGAAAGCAAGGCAAGGCAAGTGTAACGGAAGGAACGGCACGGCAAGGGGAAACAAGGCTAAGGCAAAACAACGCAAGCTCTGCAATGCACGGCAAGGCAAGGAAAGGGTAACGCAAGGCAAGGCACGGTCAGGAAATGCAAGGCTAATGCACGACAACGGAAGGCTAGGCAATGCACGGCAAGGCAAGGAAAGAGTAACGGAATGTAAGGAATGCAAGGGAAAGCAAGGCAAGGCAAGAGTAACGGAAGGAACGGCACGGCAAGGGGAAACAAGGCTAAGGCACGACAACGCAAGGCTAGGCAAAGCACGGCAAGGCAAGGAAAGGGTAACTCAAGGCAAGGCACGGTGAGGCAAGGCAAGGCTAATGCACGACAACGCACGGCTAGGCAATGCACGGCAAGGCAAGGAAAGGGTAACGCAAAGCAACGCACTGTCAGGCGAGGCAAGGCTAATGCACGACAACGCAAGGCTAGGCAATGCACGGAAGGTAAGCAAAGAGTAACGGAAGGCAAGGAAGGCAAGGGAAAGCAAGGCAAGTTAAGGGTAAGGGAAGGAACGGCACGGCAAGGGGAAACAGGGCTAAGGCATGAAAACGCAAGCTAGGCAATGCACGGCAAGGCAAGGAAAGGGTAACGCAAGGCAAGGCACGGTCAGGTAAGGCAAGGCTAATGCACGACAATGCAAGGCAAGTCAATGCACGGCAAGGCAAGGAAAGAGTAACGGAATGCAAGGAATGCAAGGGAAAGCAAGGCAAGGCAAGAGTAACGGAAGGAACAGCACGGGAAGGGGAAGCAAGGCTAAGGCACGACAACGCAAGGCTAGGCAATGCACGGCAAGGCAAGGAAAGGGTAACGCAAGGCAAGGCACGGTGAGGCAAGGCAAGGCTAAGGCACGAAAACGCAAGGCTAGGCAATGCACGGAAGGCAAGCAAAGAGTAACGGAAGGCAAGGAAGGCAAGGGTAAGCAAGGCAAGGCAAGGGTAAGGGAAGGAACGGCACGGCAAGGGTAAAAAAGGCTAAGGCACGACAACGCAAGCTAGGCAATGCACGGCAAGGCAAGGAAAGGGTAACGCAAGGCAAGGCACGATCAGGCGAGGCAAGGCTAATGCACGACAACGCAAGGCTAGGCAGTGCACGGCTAGGCAAGGAAAGAGTAACAGAAGGATAGGAAGGCAAGGCAAAGCAAGGCAAGGCAAGTGTAACAAACGGCACGGCACGGCAAGGGGAAACAAGGCTAAGGCACGACAACGCAAGCTAGGCAATGCACGGCAAGGCAAGGAAAGGGTAACGCAAGGCAAGGCACGGTCAGGCAAGGCAAGGCTAATGCACGACAACGCAAGGCTAGGCAGTGCACGGCTAGGCAAGGAACGAGTAACGGAAGGAATGGAAGGCAAGGCAAAAGAAGGCAAGGCAAGTGTAACAAAAGGCACGGCACGGCAAGGGGAAACAAGGCTAAGGCACGACAACGCAAGCTAGGCAATGCACGGCAAGGCAAGGAAAGGGTAACGCAAGGCAAGGCAGGGCCAGGCGAGACAAGGCTAAGGCACGACAACGCAAGGCTAGGCAATGCACGGCAAGGCAAGGAAAGGGTAATGCAAGGCAAGGCACGGTGAGGAAAGGCAAGGCTAATGCACAACAACGCACGTCTAGGCAATGCACGGCAAGGCAAGGAAAGGGTAACGCAAGGGAAGTCACGGTCAGGCGAGGCAAGGATAAGGCACGACAACGCAAGGCTAGGCAATGCACGGCAAGGCAAGGAAAGTGTAACGGAATGTAAGGAATGCAAGGGAAAGCAAGGCAAGGCAAGAGTAACGGAAGGAACGGCACGGCAAGGGGAAACAAGGCTAAGGCAAAACAACGCAAGCTCTGCAATGCACGGCAAGGCAAGGAAAGGGTAACGCAAGGCAAGGCACGGTCAGGAAATGCAAGGCTAATGCACGACAACGGAAGGCTAGGCAATGTACGGCAAGGCAAGGAAAGAGTAACGGAAGGCAAGGAATGCAAGGGAAAGCAAGGCAAGGCAAGAGTAACGGAAGGAACGGCACGGCAAGGGGAAGCAAGGCTAAGGCACGACAACGCAAGGCTAGGCAATGCACGGCAAGGCAAGGAAAGGGTAACGCAAGGCAAGGCACGGTGAGGCAAGGCAAGGTTAAGGCACGAAAACGCAAGGCTAGGCAATGCACGGAAGGCAAGCAAAGAGTAATGGAAGGCAAGAAAGGCAAGGGAAAGCAAGGCAAGGCAAGGGTAAGGGAAGGAACGGCACGACAAGGGGAAACAAGGCAAAGGCACGACAACGCAAGCTAGGCAATGCACGGCAAGGCAAGGAAAGGGTAACGCAAGGCAAGGCACGGTCAGTCGAGGCAAGGCTAATGCACGACAACGCAAGGCTTGGCAGTGCACGGCTAGGCAAGGAAAGAGTAACAGAAGGAAAGGAAGGCAAGGCAAAGCTAGGCAAGGCAAGTGTAACAAAAGGCACGGCACGGCAAGGGGAAACAAGGGTAAGGCACGACAACGCAAGGTAGGCAATGCACGCCAAGGCAAGGAAAGGGTAACGCAAGGCAAGGCACGGTGAGGAAAGGCAAGGCTAATGCACAACAACGCATGTCTAGGCAATGCACGGCAAGGCAAGGAAAGGGTAACGCAAGGGAAGTCACGGTCAGGCGAGGCAAGGCTAAGGCACGACAACGCAAGCCTAGGAAATGCACGGCTAGGCAAGGAAAGAGTAACAGAAGGAAAGGAAGGCAAGGCAAAGCAAGTAAAGGCAAGTGCAACAAAAGGCACGGCACGGCAAGGGGAAACAAGGGTAAGGCACGACAACGCAAGGTAGGCAATGCACGGCAAGGCAAGGAAAGGGTAACGCAAGGCAAGGCCCGGTGAGGCAAGGCAAGGCTAATGCACATCAACGCACGTCTAGGCAATGGACGGCAAGGCAAGATAAGGGTAACGCAAGGGAAGTCACGGTCAGGCGAGGCAAGGCTACGGCACGACAACGCAAGGCTAGGCAATGCACGGATGGTAAGCAAAGAGTAACGGAAGGCAAGGAAGGCAAGGGAAAGCAAGGCAAGTCAAGAGTAAGGGAAGGAACGGCACGGCAAGTGGAAACAAGGCTAAGGCACGACAACGCAAGCTGGGCAAAGCACGGCAAGGCAAGGAAAGGGTAACGCAAGGCAAGGCACGGTCAGGCAAGGCAAGGCTAATGCACGACAACGAAAGGCTAGGCAGTGCACGGCTAGGCAAGGAACGAGTAACGGAAGGAATGGAAGGCAAGGCAAAGCAAGGCAAGGCAAGTGTAACAAAAGGCACGGCACGGCAAGGGGAAACAAGGCTAAGGCACGACAACGGAAGCTAGGCAATGCACGGCAAGGCAAGGAAAGGGTAACGCAAGGCAAGGCAGGGCCAGGCGAGACAAGGCTAAGGCACGACAAAGCAAGGCTAGGCAATGCACGGCAAGGCAAGGAAAGGGTAATGCAAGGCAAGGCACGGTGAGGAAAGGCAAGGCTAATGCACAACAACGCACGTCTAGGCTATGCACGGCAAGGCAAGGAAAGGGTAACGCAAGGGAAGTCACGGTCAGGCGAGGCAAGGCTAAGGCACGACAACGCAAGGCTAGGCAATGCACGGCAAGGCAAGGAAAGAGTAACGGAATGTAAGGAATGCAAGGGAAAGCAAGGCAAGGCAAGAGTAACGGAAGGAACGGCACGGCAAGGGGAAACAAGGCTAAGGCAAAACAACGCAAGCTAGGCAATGCACGGCAAGGCAAGGAAAGGGTAACGCAAGGCAAGGCACGGTCAGGAAATGCAAGGCTAATGCACGACAACGGAAGGCTAGGCAATGCACGGCAAGGCAAGGAAAGAGTAACGGAATGTAAGGAATGCAAGGGAAAGCAAGGCAAGGCAAGAGTAACGGAAGGAACGGCACGGCAAGGGGAAACAAGGCTAAGGCACGACAACGCAAGGCTAGGCAAAGCACGGCAATGCAAGGAAAGGGTAACTCAAGGCAAGGCACGGTGAGGCAAGGCAAGGCTAATGCACGACAACGCACGGCTAGGCAATGCACGGCAAGGCAAGGAAAGGGTAACGCAAGGCAAGGCACTGTCAGGCGAGGCAAGGCTAATGCACGACAACGGAAGGCTAGGCAAAGCAAGGCAAGGGAAGGAGAGGGTAACGCAAGGCCAGGCACGGTCAGTCGAGGGAAGGCTAATGCACGACAACGCAAGGATTGGCAGTGCACGGCTAGGCAAGGAAAGCGTAACAGAAGGAAAGGAAGGCAAGGCAAAGCAATGCAAGGCAAGTGAAACAAAAGGCACGGCACGGCAAGGGGAAACAAGGCTAAGGCACGACAACGCAAGCTAGCCAATGCACGACAAGGCAAGGAAAGGGTAACGCAAGGCAAGGCACGGCCAGTCGAGGCAAGGCTAATGCACGACAACGCAAGACTTGGCAGTGCACGGCTAGGCAAGGAAAGGGTAACGCAAGGGAAGTCACGGTGAGGCAAGGCAAGGTTAAGGCACGAAAACGCAAGGCTAGGCAATGCACGGAAGGCAAGCAAAGAGTAACGGAAGGCAAGAAAGGCAAGGGAAAGCAAGGCAAGGCAAGGGTAAGGGAAGGAACGGCACGTCAAGGGGAAACAAGGCTAAGGCACGACAACGCAAGCTAGGCAATGCACGGCAAGGCAAGGAAAGGGTAACGCAAGGCAAGGCACGGTCAGTCGAGGCAAGGCTAATGCACGACAACGCAAGGCTTGGCAGTGCACGGCTAGGCAAGGAAAGAGTAACAGAAGGAAAGGAAGGCAAGGCAAAGCTAGGCAAGGCAAGTGTAACAAAAGGCACGGCACGGCAAGGGGAAACAAGGGTAAGGCACGACAACGCAAGGTAGGCAATGCACGCCAAGGCAAGGAAAGGGTAACGCAAGGCAAGGCACGGTGAGGAAAGGCAAGGCTAATGCACAACAACGCACGTCTAGGCAATGCACGGCAAGGCAAGGAACGGGTAACGCAAAGCAAGGCACGGTCAGGCGAGGCAAGGCTAAGGCACGACAACGCAAGCCTAGGAAATGCACGGCTAGGCAAGGAAAGAGTAACAGAAGGAAAGGAAGGCAAGGCAAAGCAAGTAAAGGCAAGTGCAACAAAAGGCACGGCACGGCAAGGGGAAACAAGGGTAAGGCACGACAACGCAAGGTAGGCAATGCACGGCAAGGCAAGGAAAGGGTAACGCAAGGCAAGGCCCGGTGAGGCAAGGCAAGGCTAATGCACATCAACGCACGTCTAGGCAATGGACGGCAAGGCAAGATAAGGGTAACGCAAGGGAAGTCACGGTCAGGCGAGACAAGGCTACGGCACGACAACGCAAGGCTAGGCAATGCACGGATGGTAAGCAAAGAGTAACGGAAGGCAAGGAAGGCAAGGGAAAGCAAGGCAAGTCAAGAGTAAGGGAAGGAACGGCACGGCAAGTGGAAACAAGGCTAAGGCACGACAACGCAAGCTGGGCAAAGCACGGCAAGGCAAGGAAAGGGTAACGCAAGGCAAGGCACGGTCAGGCAAGGCAAGGCTAATGCACGACAACGAAAGGCTAGGCAGTGCACGGCTAGGCAAGGAACGAGTAACGGAAGGAATGGAAGGCAAGGCAAAGCAAGGCAAGGCAAGTGTAACAAAAGGCACGGCACGGCAAGGGGAAACAAGGCTAAGACACGACAACGGAAGCTAGGCAATGCACGGCAAGGCAAGGAAAGGGTAACGCAAGGCAAGGCAGGGCCAGGCGAGACAAGGCTAAGGCACGACAAAGCAAGGCTAGGCAATGCACGGCAAGGCAAGGAAAGGGTAATGCAAGGCAAGGCACGGTGAGGAAAGGCAAGGCTAATGCACAACAACGCACGTCTAGGCTATGCACGGCAAGGCAAGGAAAGGGTAACGCAAGGGAAGTCACGGTCAGGCGAGGCAAGGCTAAGGCACGACAACGCAAGGCTAGGCAATGCACGGCAAGGCAAGGAAAGAGTAACGGAATGTAAGGAATGCAAGGGAAAGCAAGGCAAGGCAAGAGTAACGGAAGGAACGGCACGGCAAGGGGAAACAAGGCTAAGGCAAAACAACGCAAGCTAGGCAATGCACGGCAAGGCAAGGAAAGGGTAACGCAAGGCAAGGCACGGTCAGGAAATGCAAGGCTAATGCACGACAACGGAAGGCTAGGCAATGCACGGCAAGGCAAGGAAAGAGTAACGGAATGTAAGGAATGCAAGGGAAAGCAAGGCAAGGCAAGAGTAACGGAAGGAACGGCACGGCAAGGGGAAACAAGGCTAAGGCACGACAACGCAAGGCTAGGCAAAGCACGGCAATGCAAGGAAAGGGTAACTCAAGGCAAGGCACGGTGAGGCAAGGCAAGGCTAATGCACGACAACGCACGGCTAGGCAATGCACGGCAAGGCAAGGAAAGGGTAACGCAAAGCAAGGCACTGTCAGGCGAGGCAAGGCTAATGCACGACAACGCAAGGCTAGGCAAAGCAAGGCAAGGGAAGGAGAGGGTAACGCAAGGCCAGGCACGGTCAGTCGAGGGAAGGCTAATGCACGACAACGCAAGGATTGGCAGTGCACGGCTAGGCAAGGAAAGCGTAACAGAAGGAAAGGAAGGCAAGGCAAAGCAATGCAAGGCAAGTGAAACAAAAGGCACGGCACGGCAAGGGGAAACAAGGCTAAGGCACGACAACGCAAGCTAGCCAATGCACGACAAGGCAAGGAAAGGGTAACGCAAGGCAAGGCACGGCCAGTCGAGGCAAGGCTAATGCACGACAACGCAAGACTTGGCAGTGCACGGCTAGGCAAGGAAAGGGTAACGCAAGGGAAGTCACGGTGAGGCAAGGCAAGGTTAAGGCACGAAAACGCAAGGCTAGGCAATGCACGGAAGGCAAGCAAAGAGTAACGGAAGGCAAGAAAGGCAAGGGAAAGCAAGGCAAGGCAAGGGTAAGGGAAGGAACGGCACGTCAAGGGGAAACAAGGCTAAGGCACGACAACGCAAGCTAGGCAATGCACGGCAAGGCAAGGAAAGGGTAACGCAAGGCAAGGCACGGTCAGTCGAGGCAAGGCTAATGCACGACAACGCAAGGCTTGGCAGTGCACGGCTAGGCAAGGAAAGCGTAACAGAAGGAAAGGAAGGCAAGGCAAAGCAATGCAAGGCAAGTGAAACAAAAGGCACGGCACGGCAAGGGGAAAAAAGGGTAAGGCACGACAACGCAAGCTAGGCAATGCACGGCAAGGCAAGGAAAGGGTAACTCAAGGCAAGGCACGGTGAGGCAAGGCAAGGCTAATGCACGACAACGCACGGCTAGGCAATGCACGGCAAGGCAAGGAAAGGGTAACGCAAAGCAAGGCACTGTCAGGCGAGGCAAGGCTAATGCACGACAACGCAAGGCTAGGCAATGCACGGAAGGTAAGCAAAGAGTAACGGAAGGCAAGGAAGGCAAGGGAAAGCAAGGCAAGTTAAGGGTAAGGGAAGGAACGGCACGGCAAGGGGAAACAGGGCTAAGGCATGAAAACGCAAGCTAGGCAATGCACGGCAAGGCAAGGAAAGGGTAACGCAAGGCAAGGCACGGTCAGGCAATGCAAGGCTTAGGCACGAAAACGCAAGGCTAGGCAATGCACGGAAGGCAAGCAAAGAGTAACGGAAGGCAAGGAACGCAAGGGAAAGCAAGGCAAGGCAAGGGTAAGGGAAGGAACGGCACGGCAAGGGTAAACAAGGCTAAGGCACGACAACGCAAGCTAGGCAATTCACGGCAAGGCAAGGAAAGGGTAACGCAAGGCAAGGCACGATCAGGCGAGGCAAGGCTAATGCACGACAACGCAAGGCTAGGCAGTGCACGGCCAGGCAAGGAAAGAGAAACAGAAGGATAGGAAGGCAAGGCAAAGCAAGGCAAGGCAAGTGGAACAAACGGCACGGCACGGCAAGGGGAAACAAGGCTAAGGCACGACAACGCAAGCTAGGCAATGCACGGCAAGGCAAGGAAAGGGTAACGCAAGGCAAGGCACGGTCAGGCAAGGCAAGGCTAATGCACGACAACGCAAGGCTAGGCAGTGCACGGCTAGGCAAGGAACGAGTAACGGAAGGAATGGAAGGCAAGGCAAAAGAAGGCAAGGCAAGTGTAACAAAAGCCACGGCACGGCAAGGGGAAACAAGGCTAAGGCACGACAACGCAAGCTAGGCAATGCACGGCATGGCAAGGAAAGGGTAACGCAAAGCAACGCACTGTCAGGCGAGGCAAGGCTAATGCACGACAACGCAAGGCTAGGCAATGCACGGAAGGTAAGCAAAGAGTAACGGAAGGCAAGGAAGGCAAGGGAAAGCAAGGCAAGTTAAGGGTAAGGGAAGGAACGGCACGGCAAGGGGAAACAGGGCTAAGGCATGAAAACGCAAGCTAGGCAATGCACGGCAAGGCAAGGAAAGGGTAACGCAAGGCAAGGCACGGACAGGCAAGGCAAGGCTAATGCAAGACAATGCAAGGCAAGTCAATGCACGGCAAGGCAAGGAAAGAGTAACGGAATGCAAGGAATGCAAGGGAAAGCAAGGCAAGGCAAGAGTAACGGAAGGAACAGCACGGGAAGGGGAAGCAAGGCTAAGGCACGACAACGCAAGGCTAGGCAATGCACGGCAAGGCAAGGAAAGGGTAACGCAAGGCAAGGCACGGTGAGGCAAGGCAAGGCTAAGGCACGAAAACGCAAGGCTAGGCAATGCACGGAAGGCAAGCAAAGAGTAACGGAAGGCAAGGAAGGCAAGGGAAAGCAAGGCAAGGCAAGGGTAAGGGAAGGAACGGCACGGCAAGGGGAAACAAGGCTAAGGCACGACAACGCAAGCTAGGCAATGCACGGCAAGGCAAGGAAAGGGTAACGCAAGGCAAGGCACGATCATGCGAGGCAAGGCTAATGCACGACAACGCAAGGCTAGGCAGTGTACGGCTAGGCAAGGAAAGAGTAACAGAAGGATAGGAAGGCAAGGCAAAGCAAGGCAAGGCAAGTGTAACAAACGGCACGGCACGGCAAGGGGAAACAAGGATAAGGCACGACAACGCAAGCTAGGCAATGCACGGCAAGGCAAGGAAAGGGTAACGCAAGGCAAGGCACGGTCAGGCAAGGCAAGGCTAATGCACAACAACTCACGTCTAGGCAATGCACGGCAAGGCAAGGAAAGGGTAACGCAAGGGAAGTCACGGTCAGGCGAGGCAAGGATAAGGCACGACAACGCAAGGCTAGGCAATGCACGGCAAGGCAAGGAAAGAGTAACGGAATGTAAGGAATGCAAGGGAAAGCAAGGCAAGGCAAGAGTAACGGAAGGAACGGCACGGCAAGGGGAAACAAGGCTAAGGCAAAACAACGCAAGCTCTGCAATGCACGGCAAGGCAAGGAAAGGGTAACGCAAGGCAAGGCACGGTCAGGAAATGCAAGGCTAATGCACGACAACGGAAGGCTAGGCAATGCACGGCAACTCAAGGAAAGAGTAACGGAAGGCAAGGAATGCAAGGGAAAGCAAGGCAAGGCAAGAGTAACGGAAGGAACGGCACGGCAAGGGGAAGCAAGGCTAAGGCACGACAACGCAAGGCTAGGCAATGCACGGCAAGGCAAGGAAAGGGTAACGCAAGGCAAGGCACGGTGAGGCAAGGCAAGGTTAAGGCACGAAAACGCAAGGCTAGGCAATGCACGGAAGGCAAGCAAAGAGTAATGGAAGGCAAGAAAGGCAAGGGAAAGCAAGGCAAGGCAAGGGTAAGGGAAGGAACGGCACGACAAGGGGAAACAAGGCTAAGGCACGACAACGAAAGCTAGGCAATGCACGGCAAGGCAAGGAAAGGGTAACGCAAGGCAAGGCACGGTCAGTCGAGGCAAGGCTAATGCACGACAACGCAAGGCTTGGCAGTGCACGGCTAGGCAAGGAAAGAGTAACAGAAGGAAAGGAAGGCAAGGCAAAGCTAGGCAAGGCAAGTGTAACAAAAGGCACGGCACGGCAAGGGGAAACAAGGGTAAGGCACGACAACGCAAGGTAGGCAATGCACGCCAAGGCAAGGAAAGGGTAACGCAAGGCAAGGCACGGTGAGGAAAGGCAAGGCTAATGCACAACAACGCACGTCTAGGCAATGCACGGCAAGGCAAGGAAAGGGTAACGCAAGGGAAGTCACGGTCAGGCGAGGCAAGGCTAAGGCACGACAACGCAAGCCTAGGAAATGCACGGCTAGGCAAGGAAAGAGTAACAGAAGGAAAGGAAGGCAAGGCAAAGCAAGTAAAGGCAAGTGCAACAAAAGGCACGGCACGGCAAGGGGAAACAAGGGTAAGGCACGACAACGCAAGGTAGGCAATGCACGGCAAGGCAAGGAAAGGGTAACGCAAGGCAAGGCCCGGTGAGGCAAGGCAAGGCTAATGCACATCAACGCACGTCTAGGCAATGGACGGCAAGGCAAGATAAGGGTAACGCAAGGGAAGTCACGGTCAGGCGAGGCAAGGCTACGGCACGACAACGCAAGGCTAGGCAATGCACGGATGGTAAGCAAAGAGTAACGGAAGGCAAGGAAGGCAAGGGAAAGCAAGGCAAGTCAAGAGTAAGGGAAGGAACGGCACGGCAAGTGGAAACAAGGCTAAGGCACGACAACGCAAGCTGGGCAAAGCACGGCAAGGCAAGGAAAGGGTAACGCAAGGCAAGGCACGGTCAGGCAAGGCAAGGCTAATGCACGACAACGAAAGGCTAGGCAGTGCACGGCTAGGCAAGGAACGAGTAACGGAAGGAATGGAAGGCAAGGCAAAGCAAGGCAAGGCAAGTGTAACAAAAGGCACGGCACGGCAAGGGGAAACAAGGCTAAGGCACGACAACGGAAGCTAGGCAATGCACGGCAAGGCAAGGAAAGGGTAACGCAAGGCAAGGCAGGGCCAGGCGAGACAAGGCTAAGGCACGACAAAGCAAGGCTAGGCAATGCACGGCAAGGCAAGGAAAGGGTAATGCAAGGCAAGGCACGGTGAGGAAAGGCAAGGCTAATGCACAACAACGCACGTCTAGGCTATGCACGGCAAGGCAAGGAAAGGGTAACGCAAGGGAAGTCACGGTCAGGCGAGGCAAGGCTAAGGCACGACAACGCAAGGCTAGGCAATGCACGGCAAGGCAAGGAAAGAGTAACGGAATGTAAGGAATGCAAGGGAAAGCAAGGCAAGGCAAGAGTAACGGAAGGAACGGCACGGCAAGGGGAAACAAGGCTAAGGCAAAACAACGCAAGCTAGGCAATGCACGGCAAGGCAAGGAAAGGGTAACGCAAGGCAAGGCACGGTCAGGAAATGCAAGGCTAATGCACGACAACGGAAGGCTAGGCAATGCACGGCAAGGCAAGGAAAGAGTAACGGAATGTAAGGAATGCAAGGGAAAGCAAGGCAAGGCAAGAGTAACGGAAGGAACGGCACGGCAAGGGGAAACAAGGCTAAGGCACGACAACGCAAGGCTAGGCAAAGCACGGCAATGCAAGGAAAGGGTAACTCAAGGCAAGGCACGGTGAGGCAAGGCAAGGCTAATGCACGACAACGCACGGCTAGGCAATGCACGGCAAGTCAAGGAAAGGGTAACGCAAAGCAAGGCACTGTCAGGCGAGGCAAGGCTAATGCACGACAACGCAAGGCTAGGCAAAGCAAGGCAAGGGAAGGAGAGGGTAACGCAAGGCCAGGCACGGTCAGTCGAGGGAAGGCTAATGCACGACAACGCAAGGATTGGCAGTGCACGGCTAGGCAAGGAAAGCGTAACAGAAGGAAAGGAAGGCAAGGCAAAGCAATGCAAGGCAAGTGAAACAAAAGGCACGGCACGGCAAGGGGAAACAAGGCTAAGGCACGACAACGCAAGCTAGCCAATGCACGACAAGGCAAGGAAAGGGTAACGCAAGGCAAGGCACGGCCAGTCGAGGCAAGGCTAATGCACGACAAAGCAAGACTTGGCAGTGCACGGCTAGGCAAGGAAAGGGTAACGCAAGGGAAGTCACGGTGAGGCAAGGCAAGGTTAAGGCACGAAAACGCAAGGCTAGGCAATGCACGGAAGGCAAGCAAAGAGTAACGGAAGGCAAGAAAGGCAAGGGAAAGCAAGGCAAGGCAAGGGTAAGGGAAGGAACGGCACGTCAAGGGGAAACAAGGCTAAGGCACGACAACGCAAGCTAGGCAATGCACGGCAAGGCAAGGAAAGGGTAACGCAAGGCAAGGCACGGTCAGTCGAGGCAAGGCTAATGCACGACAACGCAAGGCTTGGCAGTGCACGGCTAGGCAAGGAAAGCGTAACAGAAGGAAAGGAAGGCAAGGCAAAGCAATGCAAGGCAAGTGAAACAAAAGGCACGGCACGGCAAGGGGAAAAAAGGGTAAGGCACGACAACGCAAGCTAGGCAATGCACGGCAAGGCAAGGAAAGGGTAACTCAAGGCAAGGCACGGTGAGGCAAGGCAAGGCTAATGCACGACAACGCACGGCTAGGCAATGCACGGCAAGGCAAGGAAAGGGTAACGCAAAGCAAGGCACTGTCAGGCGAGGCAAGGCTAATGCACGACAACGCAAGGCTAGGCAATGCACGGAAGGTAAGCAAAGAGTAACGGAAGGCAAGGAAGGCAAGGGAAAGCAAGGCAAGTTAAGGGTAAGGGAAGGAACGGCACGGCAAGGGGAAACAGGGCTAAGGCATGAAAACGCAAGCTAGGCAATGCACGGCAAGGCAAGGAAAGGGTAACGCAAGGCAAGGCAGGGCCAGGCGAGACAAGGCTAAGGCACGACAACGCAAGGCTAGGCAATGCACGGCAAGGCAAGGAAAGGGTAATGCAAGGTAAGGCACGGTGAGGAAAGGCAAGGCTAATGCACAACAACGCACGTCTAGGCAATGCACGGCAAGGCAAGGAAAGGGTAACGCAAGGGAAGTCACGGTCAGGCGAGGCAAGGCTAAGGCACGACAACGCAAGGCTAGGCAATGCACGGCAAGGCAAGGAAAGAGTAACGGAATGTAAGGAATGCAAGGGAAAGCAAGGCAAGGCAAGAGTAACGGAAGGAACTGCACGGCAAGGGGAAACAAGGCTAAGGCACGACAACGCAAGGCTAGGCAAAGCACGGCAAGGCAAGGAAAGGGTAACTCAAGGCAAGGCACGGTGAGGCAAGGCAAGGCTAATGCACGACAACGCACGGCTAGGCAATGCACGGCAAGGCAAGGAAAGGGTAACGCAAAGCAACGCACTGTCAGGCGAGGCAAGGCTAATGCACGACAACGCAAGGCTAGGCAATGCACGGAAGGTAAGCAAAGAGTAACGGAAGGCAAGGAAGGCAAGGGAAAGCAAGGCAAGTTAAGGGTAAGGGAAGGAACGGCACGGCAAGGGGAAACAGGGCTAAGGCATGAAAACGCAAGCTAGGCAATGCACGGCAAGGCAAGGAAAGGGTAACGCAAGGCAAGGCACGGACAGGCAAGGCAAGGCTAATGCAAGACAATGCAAGGCAAGTCAATGCACGGCAAGGCAAGGAAAGAGTAACGGAATGCAAGGAATGCAAGGGAAAGCAAGGCAAGGCAAGAGTAACGGAAGGAACAGCACGGGAAGGGGAAGCAAGGCTAAGGCACGACAACGCAAGGCTAGGCAATGCACGGCAAGGCAAGGAAAGGGTAACGCAAGGCAAGGCACGGTGAGGCAAGGCAAGGCTAAGGCACGAAAACGCAAGGCTAGGCAATGCACGGAAGGCAAGCAAAGAGTAACGGAAGGCAAGGAAGGCAAGGGAAAGCAAGGCAAGGCAAGGGTAAGGGAAGGAACGGCACGGCAAGGGGAAACAAGGCTAAGGCACGACAAAGCAAGCTAGGCAATGCACGGCAAGGCAAGGAAAGGGTAACGCAAGGCAAGGCACGATCATGCGAGGCAAGGCTAATGCACGACAACGCAAGGCTAGGCAGTGCACGGCTAGGCAAGGAAAGAGTAACAGAAGGATAGGAAGGCAAGGCAAAGCAATGCAAGGCAAGTGTAACAAACGGCACGGCACGGCAAGGGGAAACAAGGATAAGGCACGACAACGCAAGCTAGGCAATGCACGGCAAGGCAAGGAAAGGGTAACGCAAGGCAAGGCACGGTCAGGCAAGGCAAGGCTAATGCACGACAACGCAAGGCTAGGCAGTGCACGGCTAGGCAAGGAACGAGTAACGGAAGGAAAGGAAGGCAAGGCAAAAGAAGGCAAGGCAAGTGTAACAAAAGGCACGGCACGGCAAGGGGAAACAAGGCTAAGGCACGACAACGCAAGCTAGGCAATGCACGGCAAGGCAAGGAAAGGGTAACGCAAGGCAAGGCAGGGCCAGGCGAGACAAGGCTAAGGCACGACAACGCAAGGCTAGGCAATGCACGGCAAGGCAAGGAAAGGGTAATGCAAGGCAAGGCACGGTGAGGAAAGGCAAGGCTAATGCACAACAACGCACGTCTAGGCAATGCACGGCAAGGCAAGGAAAGGGTAACGCAAGGGAAGTCACGGTCAGGCGAGGCAAGGATAAGGCACGACAACGCAAGGCTAGGCAATGCACGGCAAGGCAAGGAAAGAGTAACGGAATGTAAGGAATGCAAGGGAAAGCAAGGCAAGGCAAGAGTAACGGAAGGAACGGCACGGCAAGGGGAAACAAGGCTAAGGCAAAACAACGCAAGCTCTGCAATGCACGGCAAGGCAAGGAAAGGGTAACGCAAGGCAAGGCACGGTCAGGAAATTCAAGGCTAATGCACGACAACGGAAGGCTAGGCAATGCACGGCAAGGCAAGGAAAGAGTAACGGAATGTAAGGAATGCAAGGGAAAGCAAGGCAAGGCAAGAGTAACGGAAGGAACGGCACGGCAAGGGGAAACAAGGCTAAGGCACGACAACGCAAGGCTAGGCAAAGCACGGCAAGGCAAGGAAAGGGTAACGCAAAGCAAGGCACTGTCAGGCGAGGCAAGGCTAATGCACGACAACGCAAGGCTAGGCAAAGCAAGGCAAGGGAAGGAGAGGGTAACGCAAGGCCAGGCACGGTCAGTCGAGGGAAGGCTAATGCACGACAACACAAGGCTTGGCAGTGCACGGCTAGGCAAGGAAAGCGTAGCAGAAGGAAAGGAAGGCAAGGCAAAGTAATGCAAGGCAAGTGAAACAAAAGGCACGGCACGGTAAGGGGAAACAAGGCTAAGGCACGACAACGCAAGCTAGGCAATGCACGACAAGGCAAGTAAAGGGTAACGCAAGGCAAGGCACGGCCAGTCGAGGCAAGGCTAATGCACGACAACGCAAGGGTTGGCAGTGCACGGCTAGGCAAGGAAAGGGTAACGCAAGGGAAGTCACGGTGAGGCAAGGCAATGTTAAGGCACGAAAACGCAAGGCTAGGCAATGCACGGAAGGCAAGCAAAGAGTAACGGAAGGCAAGAAAGGCAAGGGAAAGCAAGGCAAGGCAAGGGTAAGGGAAGGAACGGCACGTCAAGGGGAAACAAGGCTAAGGCACGACAACGCAAGCTAGGCAATGCACGGCAAGGCAAGGAAAGTGTAACGCAAGGCAAGGCACGGTCAGTCGAGGCAAGGCTAATGCACGACAACGCAAGGCTAGGCAGTGCACGGCTAGGCAAGGAAAGAGTAACAGAAGGAAAGGAAGGCAAGGCAAAGCAAGGCAAGGCAAGTGTAACAAAAGGCACGGCACGGCAAGGGGAAACAAGGGTAAGGCACGACAACGCAAGGTAGGCAATGCACGGCAAGGCAAGGAAAGGGTAACGCAAGGCAAGGCACGGTGAGGAAAGGCAAGGCTAATGTACAACAACGCACGTCTAGGCAATGCACGGCAAGGAAAGGAAAGGGTAACGCAAGGGAAGTCACGGTCAGGAGAGGCAAGGCTAAGGCACGACAACGAAAGGCTAGGCAATGCACGGCTAGGCAAGGAAAGAGTAACAGAAGGAAAGGAAGGCAAGGCAAAGCAAGGCAAGGCAAGTGTAACAAAAGGCACGGCACGGCAAGGGGAAACAAGTGTAAGGCACGACAACGCAAGGTAGGCAATGCACGGCAAAGCAAGGAAAGGGTAACGCAAGGCAAGGCACGGTGAGGCAAGGCAAGGCTAATGCACAACAACGCACGTCTAGGCAATGTACGGCAAGGCAAGGAAAGGGTAAGGCAAGGCAAGGCTCTGTCAGGCGAGGCAAGGCTAAGTCACGACAACGCAAGGCTAGGCAATGCACGGAAGTTAAGCAAAGAGTAACGGAAGGCAAGGAAGGCAAGGGAAAGCAAGGCAAGTTAAGGGTAAGGTAAGGAACGACACGGCAAGGGGAAACAAGGCTAAGGCACGACAACGCAAGCTAGGCAATGCACGGCAAGGTAAGGAAAGGGTAACGCAAGGCAAGTCACGGTCAGGAAATGCAAGGCTAATGCACGACAACGGAAGGCTAGGCAATGCACGGCAAGGCAAGGAAAGAGTAACGGAATGTAAGAAATGCAAGGGAAAGCAAGGCAAGGCAAGAGTAACGGAAGGAACGGCACGGCAAGGGGAAACAAGGCTAAGGCACGACAACGCAAGGCTAGGCAAAGCACGGCAAGGCAAGGAAAGGGTAACGCAAGGCAAGGCACGGTGAGGCAAGGCAAGGCTAATGCACGATAACGCACGGCTAGGCAAAGCAAGGCAAGGGAAGGAGAGGGCAACGCAAAGCCAGGCACGGTCAGTCGAGGGAAGGCTAATGCACGACAACGCAAGGCTTGGCAGTGCACGGCTAGGCAAGGAAAGCGTAACAGAAGGAAGGCAAGGCAAAGCAATGCAAGGCAAGTGAAACAAAAGGCACGGCACGGCAAGGGGAAAAAAGGGTAAGGCACGACAACGCAAGCTAGGCAATGCACGGTAAGGCAAGGAAAGGGTAACTCAAGGCAAGGCACGGTGAGGCAAGGCAAGGCTAATGCACGACAACGCACGGCTAGGCAATGCACGGCAAGGCAAGGAAAGGGTAACGCAAAGCAAGGCACTGTCAGGCGAGGCAAGGCTAATGCACGACAACGCAAGGCTAGGCAATGCACGGAAGGTAAGCAAAGAGTAACGGAAGGCAAGGAAGGCAAGGGAAAGCAAGGCAAGTTAAGGGTAAGGGAAGGAACGGCACGGCAAGGGGAAACAGGGCTAAGGCATGAAAACGCAAGCTAGGCAATGCACGGCAAGGCAAGGAAAGGGTAACGCAAGGCAAGGAACGGTCAGGCAAGGCAAGGCTAATGCACGACAATGCAAGGCTAGTCAATGCACGGCAAGGCAAGGAAAGAGTAACGGAATGCAAGGAATGCAAGGGAAAGCAAGGCAAGGCAAGAGTAACGGAAGGAACGGCACGGCAAAGGGAAACAAGGCTAAGGCACGACAACGCAAGCTAGGCAATGCACGGCAAGGCAAGGAAAGGGTAACGCAAGGCAAGGCACGGTCAGTCGAGGCAAGGCTAATGCACGACAACGCAAGGCTTGGCAGTGCAAGGCTAGGCAAGGAAAGAATAACAGAAGGAAAGGAAGGCAAGGCAAAGCAATGCAAGTCAAGTGAAACAAAAGGAACGGCACGGCAAGGGGAAACAAGGGTAAGGCACGACAACGCAAGCTAGGCAATGCACGGCAAGGCAAGGAAAGGTTAACGCAAGGCAAGGCACGGTGAGGCAAGGCAAGGCTAATGCACAACAACGCAGGGCTAGGCAATGGACGGCAAGGCAAGGAAAGGGGCAAGGGAAGTCACGGTCAGGCGAGGCAAGGCTACGGCACGACAACGCAAGGCTAGGCAATGCACGGATGGTAAGCAAAGAGTAACGGAAGGCAAGGAAGGCAAGGTGAAAGCAAGGCAAGCAAGAGTAAGGGAAGGAACGGCACGGCAAGGGGAAACAAGGCTAAGGCACGACAACGCAAGCTGGGCAAAGCACGGCAAGGCAAGGAAAGGGTAACGCAAGGCAAGGCACGGTCAGGCAAGGCAAGGCTAATGCACGACAACGCAAGGCTAGGCAGTGCACGGCTAGGCAAGGAAGAGTAACGGAAGGAATGGAAGGCAAGGCAAAAGAAGGCAAGGCAAGTGTAACAAAAGGCACGGCACGGCAAGGGGAAACAAGGCTAAGGCACGACAACGCAAGCTAGGCAATGCACGGCAAGGCAAGGAAAGGGTAACGCAAGGCAAGGCAGGGCCAGGCGAGACAAGGCTAAGGCACGACAACGCAAGGCTAGGCAATGCACGGCAAGGCAAGGAAAGGGTAATGCAAGGCAAGGCACGGTGAGGAAAGGCAAGGCTAATGCACAACAACGCACGTCTAGGCAATGCACGGCAAGGCAAGGAAAGGGTAACGCAAGGGAAGTCACGGTCAGGCGAGGCAAGGCTAAGGCACGACAACGCAAGGCTAGGCAATGCACGGCAAGGCAAGGAAAGAGTAACGGAATGTAAGGAATGCAAGGGAAAGCAAGGCAAGGCAAGAGTAACGGAAGGAACGGCACGGCAAGGGGAAACAAGGCTAAGGCAAAACAACGCAAGCTAGGCAATGCACGGCAAGGCAAGGAAAGGGTAACGCAAGGCAAGGCACGGTGAGGCAAGGCAAGGCTAATGCACGACAACGGAAGGCTAGGCAATGCACGGCAAGGCAAGGAAAGAGTAACGGAATGTAAGGAATGCAAGGGAAAGCAAGGCAAGGCAAGAGTAACGGAAGGAACGGCACGGCAAGGGGAAACAAGGCTAAGGCACGACAACGCAAGGCAAGGCAAAGCACGGCAATGCAAGGAAAGGGTAACTCAAGGCAAGGCACGGTGAGGCAAGGCAAGGCTAATGCACGACAACGCACGGCTAGGCAATGCACGGCAAGGCAAGGAAAGGGTAACGCAAAGCAAGGCACTGTCAGGCGAGGCAAGGCTAATGCACGACAACGCAAGGCTAGGCAAAGCAAGGCAAGGGAAGGAGAGGGTAACGCAAGGTCAGGCACGATCAGGCGAGGAAAGGCTAATGCACGACAACGCAAGGCTTGGCAGTGCACGGCTAGGCAAGGAAAGCGTAACAGAAGGAAAGGAAGGCAAGGCAAAGCAATGCAAGGCAAGTGAAACAAAAGGCACGGCACGGCAAGGGGAAACAAGGCTAAGGCACGACAACGCAAGCTAGGCAATGCACGACAAGGCAAGGAAAGGGTAACGCAAGGCAAGGCACGGCCAGTCGAGGCAAGGCTAATGCACGCCAACGCAAGGCTTGGCAGTGCACGGCTAGGCAAGGAAAGGGTAACGCAAGGGAAGTCACGGTGAGGCAAGGCAAGGTTAAGGCACGAAAACGAAAGGCTAGGCAATGCACGGAAGGCAAGCAAAGAGTAACGGAAGGCAAGGAAGGCAAGGGAAAGCAAGGCAAGGCAAGGGTAAGGGAAGGAACGGCACGGCAAGGGGAAACAAGGCTAAGGCACGACAACGCAAGCTAGGCAATGCACGGCAAGGCAAGGAAAGGGTAACTCAAGGCAAGGCACGGTGAGGCAAGGCAAGGCTAATGCACGACAACGCACGGCTAGGCAATGCACGGCAAGGCAAGGAAAGGGTAACGCAAAGCAACGCACTGTCAGGCGAGGCAAGGCTAATGCACGACAACGCAAGGCTAGGCAATGCACGGAAGGTAAGCAAAGAGTAACGGAAGGCAAGGAAGGCAAGGGAAAGCAAGGCAAGTTAAGGGTAAGGGAAGGAACGGCACGGCAAGGGGAAACAGGGCTAAGGCATGAAAACGCAAGCTAGGCAATGCACGGCAATGCAAGGAAAGGGTAACGCAAGGCAAGGCACGGTCAGGCAAGGCAAGGGTAATGCACGACAATGCAAGGCTAGTCAATGCACGGCAAGGCAAGGAAAGAGTAACGGAATGCAAGGAATGCAAGGGAAAGCAAGGCAAGGCAAGAGTAACGGAAGGAACGGCACGGCAAGGGGAAGCAAGGCTAAGGCACGACAACGCAAGGCTAGGCAATGCACGGCAAGGCAAGGAAAGGGTAACGCAAGGCAAGGCACGGTGAGGCAAGGCAAGGCTAAGGCACGAAAACGCAAGGCTAGGCAATGCATGGAAGGCAAGCAAAGAGTAACGGAAGGCAAGGAAGGCAAGGGAAAGCAAGGCAAGGCAAGGGTAAGGGAAGGAACGGGACGGAAAGGGGAAACAAGGCTAAGGCACGACAACGCAAGCTAGGCAATGCACGGCAAGGCAAGGAAAGGGTAACGCAAGGCAAGGCACGATCAGGCGAGGCAAGGCTAATGCACGACAACGCAAGGCTAGGCAGTGCACGGCTAGGCAAGGAAAGAGCAACGGAAGGATAGGAAGGCAAGGCAAAGCAAGGCAAGGCAAGTGTAACAAACGGCACGGCACGGCAAGGGGAAACAAGGTTAAGGCACGACAACGCAAACTAGGCAATGCACGGCAAGGCAAGGAAAGGGTAACGCAAGGCAAGGCACGGTCAGTCGAGGCAAGGCTAATGCACGACAACGCAAGGCTTGGCAGTGCAAGGCTAGGCAAGGAAAGAGTAACAGAAGGAAAGGAAGGCAAGGCAAAGCAATGCAAGGCAAGTGAAACAAAAGGCACGGCACGGCAAGGGGAAACAAGGGTAAGGCACGACAACGCAAGCTAGGCAATGCACGGCAAGGCAAGGAAAGGGTAACGCAAGGCAAGGCACGGTGAGGCAAGGCAAGGCTAATGCACAACAACGCACGGCTAGGCAATGCACGGCAAGGCAAGGAAAGGGTAACGCAAGTGAAGTCACGGTCAGGCGAGGCAAGGCTAAGGCACGACAACGCAAGGCTAGGCAATGCAGGTAAGGCAAGCAAGGAGTAACGGAAGGGAAGGAAGGCAAGGGAAAGCAAGGCAAGGCAAGAGTAACGGAAGGAACGGCACGGCAAGGGGAAACAGGGCTAAGGCATGACAACGCAAGCTAGGCAATGCACGGCAAGGCAAGGAAAGGGCAACGCAAGGCAAGGCACGGTGAGGCAAGGCAAGGCTAAGGCACGAAAACGCAAGGCTAGGCAATGCACGGAAGGCAAGCAAAGAGTAACGGAAAGCAAGAAAGGCAAGGGAAAGCAAGGCAAGGCAAGAGTAAGGGAAGGAACGGCACGGAAAGGGGAAACAAGGCTAAGGCACGACAACGCAAGCTAGGCAATGCACGGCAAGGCAAGGAACGGGTAACGCAAAGCAAGGCACGGTCAGTCGAGGCAAGGCTAATGCACGACAACGCAAGGCTAGTTAGTGCACCGCTAGGCAAGGAAAGAGTAACAGAAGGAAAGGAAGGCAAGGCAAAGCAAGGCAATGCAAGTGTAACAAAAGGCACGGCACGGCAAGGGGAAACAAGGGTAAGGCACGACAACGCAAGGTAGGCAATGCACGGCAAGGCAAGGAAAGGGTAACGCAAGGCAAGGCACGGTGAGGCAAGGCAAGGCTAATGCACAACAACGCACGTCTAGGCAAAGTACGGCAAGGCAAGGAAAGGGTAACGCAAGGAAAGGCTTTGTCAGGCGAGGCAAGGCTAAGGCACGACAACGCAAGGCTAGGCAATGCACGGAAGGTAAGCAAAGAGTAACGGAAGGCAAGGAAGGCAAGGGAAAGCAAGGCAAGTTAAGGGTAAGGGAAGGAACGGCACGGCAAGGGGAAACAGGGCTAAGGCATGAAAACGCAAGCTAGGCAATGCACGGCAAGGCAAGGAAAGGGTAACGCAAGGCAAGGCACGGTCAGGCAAGGCAAGGGTAATGCACGACAATGCAAGGCTAGTCAATGCACGGCAAGGCAAGGAAAGAGTAACGGAATGTAAGGAATGCAAGGGAAAGCAAGGCAAGGCAAGAGTAACGGAAGGAACGGCACGGCAAGGGGAAACAAGGCTAAGGCACGACAACGCAAGGCAAGGCAAAGCACGGCAATGCAAGGAAAGGGTAACTCAAGGCAAGGCACGGTGAGGCAAGGCAAGGCTAATGCACGACAACGCACGGCTAGGCAATGCACGGCAAGGCAAGGAAAGGGTAACGCAAAGCAAGGCACTGTCAGGCGAGGCAAGGCTAATGCACGACAACGCAAGGCTAGGCAAAGCAAGGCAAGGGAAGGAGAGGGTAACGCAAGGCCAGGCACGGTCAGTCGAGGGAAGGCTAATGCACGACAACGCAAGGCTTGGCAGTGCACGGCTAGGCAAGGAAAGCGTAACAGAAGGAAAGGAAGGCAAGGCAAAGCAATGCAAGGCAAGTGAAACAAAAGGCACGGCACGGCAAGGGGAAACAAGGCTAAGGCACGACAACGCAAGCTAGGCAATGCACGACAAGGCAAGGAAAGGGTAACGCAAGGCAAGGCACGGCCAGTCGAGGCAAGGCTAATGCACGCCAACGCAAGGCTTGGCAGTGCACGGCTAGGCAAGGAAAGGGTAACGCAAGGGAAGTCACGGTGAGGCAAGGCAAGGTTAAGGCACGAAAACGCAAGGCTAGGCAATGCACGGAAGGCAAGCAAAGAGTAACGGAAGGCAAGAAAGGCAAGGGAAAGCAAGGCAAGGCAAGGGTAAGGGAAGGAACGGCACGGCAAGGGGAAACAAGGCTAAGGCACGACAACGCAAGCTAGGCAATGCACGGCAAGGCAAGGAAAGGGTAACGCAAGGCAAGGCACGGTCAGTCGAGGCAAGGCTAATGCACGACAACGGAAGGCTAGGCAATGCACGGCAAGGCAAGGAAAGAGTAACGGAATGTAAGAAATGCAAGGGAAAGCAAGGCAAGGCAAGAGTAACGGAAGGAACGGCACGGCAAGGGGAAACAAGGCTAAGGCACGACAACGCAAGGCTAGGCAAAGCACGGCAAGGCAAGGAAAGGGTAACGCAAGGCAAGGCACGGTGAGGCAAGGCAAGGCTAATGCACGATAACGCACGGCTAGGCAAAGCAAGGCAAGGGAAGGAGAGGGTAACGCAAAGCCAGGCACGGTTAGTCGAGGGAAGGCTAATGCACGACAACGCAAGGCTTGGCAGTGCACGGCTAGGCAAGGAAAGCGTAACAGAAGGAAAGGAAGGCAAGGCAAAGCAATGCAGGGCAAGTGAAACAAAAGGCACGGCACGGCAAGGGGAAAAAAGGGTAAGGCACGACAACGCAAGCTAGGCAATGCACGGCAAGGCAAGGAAAGGGTAACTCAAGGCAAGGCACGGTGAGGCAAGGCAAGGCTAATGCACGACAACGCACGGCTAGGCAATGCACGGCAAGGCAAGGAAAGGGTAACGCAAAGCAACGCACTGTCAGGCGAGGCAAGGCTAATGCACGACAACGCAAGGCTAGGCAATGCTAGGCAATGCACGGAAGGTAAGCAAAGAGTATCGGAAGGCAAGGAAGGCAAGGGAAAGCAAGGCAAGTTAAGGGTAAGGGAAGGAACGGCACGGCAAGGGGAAACAGGGCTAAGGCATGAAAACGCAAGCTAGGCAATGCACAGCAAGGCAAGGAAAGGGTAACGCAAGGCAAGGCACGGTCAGGCAAGGCAAGGGTAAGGCACGACAATGCAAGGCTAGTCAATGCACGGCAAGGCAAGGAAAGAGTAACGGAATGCAAGGAATGGAAGGGAAAGCAAGGCAAGGCAAGAGTAACGGAAGGAACGGCACGGCAAGGGGAAGCAAGGCTAAGGCACGACAACGCAAGGCTAGGCAATGCACGGCAAGGCAAGGAAAGGGTAACGCAAGGCAAGGCACGGTGAGGCAAGGCAAGGCTAAGGCACGAAAACCCAAGGCTAGGCAATGCACGGAAGGCAAGCAAAGATTAACGGAAGGCAAGGAAGGCAAGGGAAAGCAAGGCAAGGCAAGGGTAAGGGAAGGAACGGCACGGAAAGGGGAAACAAGGCTAAGGCACGACAACGCAAGCTAGGCAATGCACGGCAAGGCAAGGAAAGGGTAACGCAAGGCAAGGCACGATCAGGCGAGGCAAGGCTAATGCACGACAACGCAAGGCTAGGCAGTGCACGGCTAGGAAAGGAAAGAGCAACGGAAGGATAGGAAGGCAAGGCAAAGCAAGGCAAGGCAAGTGTAACAAACGGCACGGCACGGCAAGGGGAAACAAGGCTAAGGCACGACAACGCAAACTAGGCAATGCACGGCAAGGCAAGGAAAGGGTAACGCAAGGAAAGGAACGGTCAGTCGAGGCAAGGCTAATGCACGACAACGCAAGGCTTGGCAGTGCAAGGCTAGGCAAGGAAAGAGTAACAGAAGGAAAGGAAGGCAAGGCAAAGCAATGCAAGGCAAGTGAAACAAAAGGCACGGCACGGCAAGGGGAAACAAGGGTAAGGTACGACAACGCAAGCTAGGCAATGCACGGCAAGGCAAGGAAAGGGTAACGTAAGGCAAGGCACGGTGAGGCAAGGGAAGGCTAATGCACAACAACGCACGGCTAGGCAATGCACGGCAAGGCAAGGAAAGGGTAACGCAAGTGAAGTCACGGTCAGGCGAGGCAAGGCTAAGGCACGACAACGCAAGGCTAGGCAATGCAGGTAAGGCAAGCAAGGAGTAACGGAAGGGAAGGAAGGCAAGGGAAAGCAAGGCAAGGCAAGAGTAACGGAAGGAACGGCACGGCAAGGGGAAACAGGGCTAAGGCATGACAACGCAAGCTAGGCAATGCACGGCAAGGCAAGGAAAGGGCAACGCAAGGCAAGGCACGGTGAGGCAAGGCAAGACTAAGGCACGAAAACGCTAGGCTAGGCAATGCACGGAAGGCAAGCAAAGAGTAACGGAAAGCAAGAAAGGCAAGGGAAAGCAAGGCAAGGCAAGAGTAAGGGAAGGAACGGCACGGAAAGGGGAAACAAGGCTAAGGCACGACAACGCAAGCTAGGCAATGCACGGCAAGGCAAGGAACGGGTAACGCAAAGCAAGGCACGGTCAGTCGAGGCAAGGCTAATGCACGACAACGCAAGGCTAGTTAGTGCACCGCTAGGCAAGGAAAGAGTAACAGAAGGAAAGGAAGGCAAGGCAAAGCAATGCAAGGCAAGTGAAACAAAAGGCACGTCACGGCAAGGGGAAACAAGGGTAAGGCACGACAACGCAAGCTAGGCAATGCACGGCAAGGCAAGGAAAGGGTAACGCAAGGCAAGGCACGGTGAGGCAAGGCAAGGCTAATGCACAACAACGCACGGCTAGGCAATGCACGGCAAGGCAAGGAAAGGGTAACGCAAGTGAAGTCACGGTCAGGCGAGGCAAGGCTAAGGCACGACAACGCAAGGCTAGGCAATGCAGGTAAGGCAAGCAAGGAGTAACGGAAGGGAAGGAAGGCAAGGGAAAGCAAGGCAAGGCAAGAGTAACGGAAGGAACGGCACGGCAAGGGGAAACAGGGCTAAGGCATGACAACGCAAGCTAGGCAATGCACGGCAAGGCAAGGAAAGGGCAACGCAAGGCAAGGCACGGTGAGGCAAGGCAAGGCTAAGGCACGAAAACGCAAGGCTAGGCAATGCACGGAAGGCAAGCAAAGAGTACCGGAAAGCAAGAAAGGCAAGGGAAAGCAAGGCAAGGCAAGAGTAAGGGAAGGAACGGCACGGAAAGGGGAAACAAGGCTAAGGCACGACAACGCAAGCTAGGCAATGCACGGCAAGGCAAGGAACGGGTAACGCAAAGCAAGGCACGGTCAGTCGAGGCAAGGCTAATGCACGACAACGCAAGGCTAGTTAGTTCACGGCTAGGCAAGGAAAGAGTAACAGAAGGAAAGGAAGGCAAGGCAAAGCAAGGCAATGCAAGTGTAACAAAAGGCACGGCACGGCAAGGGGAAACAAGGGTAAGGCACGACAACGCAAGGTAGGCAATGCACGGCAAGGCAAGGAAAGGGTAACGCAAGGCAAGGCACGGTGAGGCAAGGCAAGGCTAATGCACAACAACGCACGTCTAGGCAAAGTACGGCAAGGCAAGGAAAGGGTAACGCAAGGAAAGGCTTTGTCAGGCGAGGCAAGGCTAAGGCACGACAACGCAAGGCTAGGCAATGCACGGAAGGTAAGCAAAGAGTAACGGAAGGCAAGGAAGGCAAGGGAAAGCAAGGCAAGTTAAGGGTAAGGTAAGGAACGGCACGGCAAGAGGAAACAAGGCTAAGGCACGACAACGCAAGCAAGGCAATGCACGGCAAGGCAAGGAAAGGGTAACGCAAGGCAAGGCACGGTCAGGAAATGCAAGGCTAATGCACGACAACGGAAGGCTAGGCAATGCACGGCAAGGCAAGGAAAGAGTAACGGAATGTAAGGAATACAAGGGAAAGCAAGGCAAGGCAAGAGTAACGGAAGGAACGGCACGGCAAGGGGAAACAAGGCTAAGGCACGGCAACGCAAGGCTAGGCAAAGCACGGCAAGGCAAGGAAAGGGTAACGCAAGGCAAGGCACGGTGAGGCAAGGCAAGGCTAATGCACGACAACGGACGGCTAGGCAAAGCAAGGCAAGGGAAGGACAGGGTAACGCAAGGCCAGGCACGGTCAGTCGAGAGAAGGCTAATGCACGACAACGCACGGCTTGGCAGTGCACGGCTTGGCAAGGAAAGCGTAACAGAAGGAAAGGAAGGCAAGGCAAAGCAATGCAAGGCAAGTGAAACAAAAGGCACGGCACGGCAAGGGGAAAAAAGGCTAAGGCACGACAACGCAAGCTAGGCAATGCACGGCAAGGCAAGGAAAGGGTAACGCAAGGCAAGGCACGGTCAGTCGATGCAAGGCTAATGCACGACAACGCAAGGCTTGGCAGTGCACGGCTAGGCAAGGAAAGAGTAACATAAGGAAAGGAACGCAAGGCAAAGCAATGCAAGGCAAGTGAAACAAAAGGCACGGCACGGTAAGGGGAAAAAAGGGTAAGGCACGACAACGCAAGCTAGGCAATGCACGGCAAGGCAAGGAAAGGGTAACGCAAGGCAAGGCACGGTCAGACAAGGCAAGGCTAATGCACGATAACGCAAGGCTAGGCAATGCACGGTAAGGCAAGGAAAGAGTAACGGAAGGCAAGGAATGCAAGGGAAACAAGGCAAGGAAGAGTAACGGAAGGAACGGCACGGCAAGGGGAAGCAAGGCTAAGGCACGACAACGCAAGGCTAGGCAATGCACGGCAAGGCAAGGAAAGGGTAACGCAAGGCAAGGCACGGTGAGGCAAGGCAAGGCTAAGGCACGAAAACGCAAGGCTAGGCAATGCACGGAAGGCAAGCAAAGAGTAACGGAAGGCAAGGAAGGCAAGGGAAAGCAAGGCAAGGCAAGGGTAAGGGAAGGAACGGCACGGCAAGGGGAAACAAGGCTAAGGCACGACAACGCAAGCTGGGCAAAGCACGGCAAGGCAAGGAAAGGGTAACGCAAGGCAAGGCACGGTCAGGCAAGGCAAGGCTAATGCACGACAACGCAAGGCTAGGCAGTGCACGGCTAGGCAAGGAACGAGTAACGGAAGGAATGGATGGCAAGGCAAAGCAAGGCAAGGCAAGTGTAACAAAAGGCACGGCACGGCAAGGGGAAACAAGGCTAAGGCACGACAACGCAAGCTAGGCAATGCACGGAAAGGCAAGGAAAGGGTAACGCGAGGCAAGGCAGGGTCAGGCGAGACAAGGCTAAGGCACGACAACGCAAGGCTAGGCAATGCACGGCAAGGCAAGGAAAGGGTAACGCAAGGGAAGGCACGGTGAGGAAAGGCAAGGCTAATGCACAACAACGCACGTCTAGGCAATGCACGGCAAGGCAAGGAAAGGGTAACGCAAGGGAAGTCACGGTCAGGCGAGGCAAGGCTAAGGCACGACAACGCAAGGCTAGGCAATGCACGGAAGGCAAGCAAAGAGTAACGGAAGGAAGGAAGGCAAGGGAAAGCAAGGCAAGGAAGAGTAAGGAAGGAACGGCACGGCAAGGGGAAACAAGGCTAAGGCACGACAACGCAAGCTAGGCAATGCACGGCAAGGCAAGGAAAGGGTAACGCAAGGCAAGGCACGGTCAGGAAATGCAAGGCTAATGCACGACAACGGAAGGCTAGGCAATGCACGGCAAGGCAAGGAAAGAGTAACGGAATGAAGGAATGCAAGGGAAAGCAAGGCAAGGCAAGAGTAACAGAAGGAACGGCACGGCAAGGGGAAACAAGGCTAAGGCACGACAACGCAAGGCTAGGCAAAGCACGGCAAGGCAAGGAAAGGGTAACGCAAGGCAAGGCACGGTGAGGCATGGCAAGGCTAATGCACGACAACGCACGGCTAGGCAAAGCAAGGCAAGGGAAGGAGAGGGTAGCGCAAGGCCAGGCACGGTCAGTCGAGGGAAGGCTAATGCACGACAACGCAAGGCTTAGCAGTGCACGGCTAGGCAAGGAAAGCGTAACAGAAGGAAAGGAAGGCAAGGCAAAGCAATGCAAGGCAAGTTAAACAAAAGGCACGGCACGGCAAGGGGAAAAAAGGGTAAGGCACGACAACGCAAGCTAGGCAATGCACGGCAAGGCAAGGAAAGGGTAACGCAAGGCAAGGCACGGTCAGACAAGGCAAGGCTAATGCACGATAACGCAAGGCTAGGCAATGCACGGTAAGGCAAGGAAAGAGTAACGGAAGGCAAGGAATGCAAGGGAAACAAGGCAAGGAACAGTAACGGAAGGAACGGCACGGCAAGGGGAAGCAAGGCTAAGGCACGACAACGCAAGGCTAGGCAATGCACGGCAAGGCAAGGAAAGGGTAACGCAAGGCAAGGCACGGTGAGGCAAGGCAAGGCTAAGGCACGAAAACGCAAGGCTAGGCAATGCACGGAAGGCAAGCAAAGAGTAACGGAAGGCAAGGAAGGCAAGGGAAAGCAAGGCAAGGCAAGGGTAAGGGAAGGAACGGCACGGCAAGGGGAAACAAGGCTAAGGCACGACAACGCAAGCTGGGCAAAGCACGGCAAGGCAAGGAAAGGGTAACGCAAGGCAAGGCACGGTCAGGCAAGGCAAGGCTAATGCACGACAACGCAAGGCTAGGCAGTGCACGGCTAGGCAAGGAACGAGTAACGGAAGGAATGGATGGCAAGGCAAAGCAAGGCAAGGCAAGTGTAACAAAAGGCACGGCACGGCAAGGGGAAACAAGGCTAAGGCACGACAACGCAAGCTAGGCAATGCACGGAAAGGCAAGGAAAGGGTAACGCGAGGCAAGGCAGGGTCAGGCGAGACAAGGCTAAGGCACGACAACGCAAGGCTAGGCAATGCACGGCAAGGCAAGGAAAGGGTAACGCAAGGGAAGGCACGGTGAGGAAAGGCAAGGCTAATGCACAACAACGCACGTCTAGGCAATGCACGGCAAGGCAAGGAAAGGGTAACGAAAGGGAAGTCACGGTCAGGCGAGGCAAGGCTAAGGCACGACAACGCAAGGCTAGGCAATGCATGGCAAGGCAAGGAAAGAGTAACGGAATGAAAGGAATGCAAGGGAAAGCAAGGCAAGGGAAGAGTAACAGAAGGAACGGCACGGCAAGGGGAAACAAGGCTAAGGCACGACAACGCAAGCTAGGCAATGCACGGCAAGGCAAGGAAAGGGTAACGCAAGGCAAGGCACGGTCAGGAAATGCAAGGCTAATGCACGACAACGGAAGGCTAGGCAATGCACGGCAAGGCAAGGAAAGAGTAACGGAATGAAAGGAATGCAAGGGAAAGCAAGGCAAGGGAAGAGTAACAGAAGGAACGGCACGGCAAGGGGAAACAAGGCTAAGGCACGACAACGCAAGGCTAGGCAAAGCACGGCAAGGCAAGGAAAGGGTAACGCAAGGCAAGGCACGGTGAGGCATGGCAAGGCTAATGCACGACAACGCACGGCTAGGCAAAGCAAGGCAAGGGAAGGAGAGGGTAACGCAAGGCCAGGCACGGTCAGTCGAGGGAAGGCTAATGCACGACAACGCAAGGCTTAGCAGTGCACGGCTAGGCAAGGAAAGCGTAACAGAAGGAAAGGAAGGCAAGGCAAAGCAATGCAAGGCAAGTTAAACAAAAGGCACGGCACGGCAAGGGGAAACAAGGCTAAGGCACGACAACGCAAGCTAGGCAATGCACGGCACGGCAAGGAAAGGGTAACGCAAGGCAAGGCAGGGTCAGGCGAGACAAGGCTAAGGCACGACAACGCAAGGCTAGGCAATGCACGGCAAGGCAAGGAAAGGGTAACGCAAGGGAAGGCACGGTGAGGAAAGGCAAGGCTAATGCACAACAACGCACGTCTAGGCAATGCACGGCAAGGCAAGGAAAGGGTAACGCAAGGGAAGTCACGGTCAGGCGAGGCAAGGCTAAGGCACGAAAACGCAAGGCTAGGCAATGCACGGCAAGGCAAGGAAAGAGTAACGGAATGTAAGGAATGCAAGGGAAAGCAAGGCAAGGCAAGAGTAACAGAAGGAACGGCACGGCAAGGGGAAACAAGGCTAAGGCACGACAACGCAAGGCTAGGCAAAGCAAGGCAAGTCAAGGAAAGGGTAACGCAAGGCAAGGCACGGTGAGGCATGGCAAGGCTAATGCACGACAACGCACGGCTAGGCAAAGCAAGGCAAGGGAAGGAGAGGGTAACGCAAGGCCAGGCACGGTCAGTAGAGGGAAGGCTAATGCACGACAACGCAAGGCTTAGCAGTGCACGGCTAGGCAAGGAAAGAGTAACAGAAGGAAAGGAAGGCAAGGCAAAGCAATGCAAGGCAAGTGAAACAAAAGGCACGGCACGGCAAGGGGAAACAAGGCTAAGGCACGACAACGCAAGCTAGGCAATGCACGGCAAGGCAAGGAATGTGTAACGCAAGGCAAGGCACGGTCAGTCGAGGCAAGGCTAATGCACGACAACGCAAGGCTTGGCAGTGCACGGCTAGGGAAGGAAAGCGTAACAGAAGGAAAGGAAGGCAAGGCAAAGCAATGCAAGGCAAGTGAAACAAAAGGCACGGCACGGCAACGGAAAAAAGGGTAAGGCACGACAACGCAAGCTAGGCAATGCACGGCAAAGCAAGGAAAGGGTAACGTAAGGGAAGGCACGGTGAGGCAAGGCAAGGCTAATGCACAACAACGCACGGCTAGGCAATGGACGGCAAGGCAAGGAAAGGGTAACGCAAGGGAAGTCACGGTCAGGCGAGGCATGGCTACGGCACGACAACGCAAGGCTAGGCAATGCACGGATGGTAAGCAAAGAGTAACGAGAGGCAAGGAAGGCAAGGGAAAGCAAGGCAAGTCAAGAGTAAGGGAAGGAACGGCACGGCAAGGGGAAACAAGGCTAAGGCACGACAACGCAAGCTGGGCAAAGCACGGCAAGGCAAGGAAAGGGTAACGCAAGGCAAGGCACGGTCAGGCAAGGCAAGGCTAATGCACGACAACGCAAGGCTAGGCAGTGCCCGGCTAGGCAAGGAACGAGTAACGGAAGGAATGGAAGGCAAGGAAAAGCAAGGCAAGGCATGTGTAACAAAAGGCACGGCACGGCAAAGGGAAACAAGGCTAAGGCACGACAACGCAAGCTAGGCAATGCACGGCAAGGCAAGGAAAGGATAACGCAAGGCAAGGCAGGGTCAGGCGAGACAAGGCTAAGGCACGACAACGCAAGCCTAGGCAATGCACGGCAAGGCAAGGAAAGGGTAACGCAAGGCAAGGCACGGTGAGGCAAGGCAAGGCTAATGCACGACAACGCACGGCTAGGCAAAGCAAGGCAAGGGAAGGAGAGGGTAACGCAAGGCAAGGCACGGTCAAGCGAGGCAAGGCTAAGGCACGACAACGGAAGGCTAGGCAACGCACGTAAGGTAAGCAAAGAGTAACGGAAGGCAAGGAAGGCAAGGGAAAGCAAGGCAAGTTAAGAGTAAGGGAAGGAACGGCACGGCAAGGGGAAACAAGGCTAAGGCACGAAAACGCAAGCTAGGCAAAGTACGGCAAGGCAAGGAAAGGGTAAGGCAAGGCAAGGCACGGTCAGGCAAGGCAAGGCTAATGCACGACAACGCAAGGCTAGGAAGTGCACGGCTAGGCAAGGAACGAGTAACGGAAGGAATGAAAGGCAAGGCAAAGCAAGGCAAGGCATGTGAACCAAAAGGCACGGCACGGCAAGGGGAAACAAGGCTAAGGCACGACAACGCAAGCTAGGCAATGCACGGCAAGGCAAGGAAAGGGTAACGCAAGGCAAGGCACGGTGAGGCAAGGCAAGGCTAATGCACAACAACGCAAGGCTAGGCAATGCACGGCATGGCAAAGAAAGGGTAACGCAAGTGAAGTCACGGTCAGGCGAGGCAAGGCTAAGGCACGACAACGCAAGGCTAGGCAATGCAGGTAAGGCAAGCAAGGAGTAACGGAAGGGAAGGAAGGCAAGGGAAAGCAAGGCAAGGCAAGGTTAACGGAAGGAACGGCTCGGCAAGGGGAAACAAGGCTAAGGCACGGCTACGCACGGCTAGGCAATGCACGGCCAGGCAAGGAAAGGGTAACGAAAGGCAAGGCACGGTGAGGCAAGTCAAGGCTAAGGCACGAAAACGCAAGGCTAGGCAGTGCACGGAAGGCAAGCAAAGAGTAACGGAAGACAAGGAAGGCAAGGGAAAGCAAGGCAAGTTAAGGGTAAGGGAAGGAACGGCACGGCAAGGGGAAACAGGGCTAAGGCATGACAAGGCAAGCTAGGCAATGCACGGCAAGGCAAGGAAAGGGTAACGCAAGGCAAGGCACGGTCAGGCAAGGCTAGGCTAATGCAGGACAACGCAAGGCTAGGCAATGCACGGCAAGGCAAGGAAAGGGTAACGCAAGGCAAGGCTCTGTCAGGCGAGGCAAGGCTAAGGCACGACAACGCAATGCTAGGCAATGCACGGAAGGTAAGCAAAGAGTATCGGAAGGCAAGGAAGGCAAGGGAAAGCAAGGCAAGTTAAGGGTAAGGTAAGGAACGGCACGGCAAGAGGAAACAAGGCTAAGGCACGACAACGCAAGCAAGGCAATGCACGGCAAGGCAAGGAAAGGGTAACGCAAGGCAAGGCACGGTCAGGAAATGCAAGGCTAAAGCACGACAACGGAAGGCTAGGCAATGCACGGCAAGGCAAGGAAAGAGTAACGGAATGTAAGGAATACAAGGGAAAGTAAGGCAAGGCAAGAGTAACGGAAGGAACGGCACGGCAAGGGGAAACAAGGCTAAGGCACGGCAACGCAAGGCTAGGCAAAGCACGGCAAGGCAAGGAAAGGGTAACGCAAGGCAAGGCACGGTGAGGCAAGGCAAGGCTAATGCACGACAACGCACGGCTAGGCAAAGAAAGGCAAGGGAAGGACAGGGTAACGCAAGGCCAGGCACGGTTAGTCGAGAGAAGGCTAATGCACGACAACGCACGGCTTGGCAGTGCACGGCTTGGCAAGGAAAGCGTAACAGAAGGAAAGGAAGGCATGGCAAAGCAATGCAAGGCAAGTGAAACAAAAGGCACGGCACGGCAAGGGGAAAAAAGGCTAAGGCACGACAACGCAAGCTAGGCAATGCACGGCAAGGCAAGGAAAGGGTAACGCAAGGCAAGGCACGGTCAGTCGATGCAAGGCTAATGCACGACAACGCAAGGCTTGGCAGTGCACGGCTAGGCAAGGAAAGCGTAACATAAGGAAAGGAAGGCAAGGCAAAGCAATGCAAGGCAAGTGAAACAAAAGGCACGGCACGGTAAGGGGAAAAAAGGGTAAGGCACGACAACGCAAGCTAGGCAATGCACGGCAAGGCAAGGAAAGGGTAAAGCAAGGCAAGGCACGGTCAGACAAGGCAAGGCTAATGCACGATAACGCAAGGCTAGGCAATGCACGGTAAGGCAAGGAAAGAGTAACGGAAGGCAAGGAATGCAAGGGAAACAAGGCAAGGAAGAGTAACGGAAGGAACGGCACGGCAAGGGGAAGCAAGGCTAAGGCACGACAACGCAAGGCTAGGCAATGCACGGCAAGGCAAGGAAAGGGTAACGCAAGGCAAGGCACGGTGAGGCAAGGCAAGGCTAAGGCACGAAAACGCAAGGCTAGGCAATGCACGGAAGGCAAGCAAAGAGTAACGGAAGGCAAGGAAGGCAAGGGAAAGCAAGGCAAGGCAAGGGTAAGGGAAGGAACGGCACGGCAAGGGGAAACAAGGCTAAGGCACGACAACGCAAGCTGGGCAAAGCACGGCAAGGCAAGGAAAGGGTAACGCAAGGCAAGGCAGGGTCAGGCGAGACAAGGCTAAGGCACGACAACGCAAGGCTAGGCAATGCACGGCAAGGCAAGGAAAGGGTAACGCAAGGGAAGGCACGGTGAGGAAAGGCAAGGCTAATGCACAACAACGCACGTCTAGGCAATGCACGGCAAGGCAAGGAAAGGGTAACGCAAGGGAAGTCACGGTCAGGCGAGGCAAGGCTAAGGCACGAAAACGCAAGGCTAGGCAATGCACGGCAAGGCAAGGAAAGAGTAACGGAATGTAAGGAATGCAAGGGAAAGCAAGGCAAGGCAAGATTAACAGAAGGAACGGCACGGCAAGGGGAAACAAGGCTAAGGCACGACAACGCAAGCTAGGCAATGCACGGCAAGGCAAGGAAAGGGTAACGCAAGGCAAGGCACGGTCAGGAAATGCAAGGCTAATGCACGACAACGTAAAGCTAGGCAATGCACGGCAAGGCAAGGAAAGAGTAACGGAATGTAAGGAATGCAAGGGAAAGCAAGGCAAGGCAAGAGTAACGGAAGGAACGGCACGGCAAGGGGAAACAAGGCTAAGGCACGACAACGCAAGGCTAGGCAAAGCAAGGCAAGGCAAGGAAAGGGTAACGCAAGGCAAGGCACGGTGAGGCATGGCAAGGCTAATGCACGACAACGCACGGCTAGGCAAAGCAAGGCAAGGGAAGGAGAGGGTAACGCAAGGCCAGGCACGGTCAGTAGAGGGAAGGCTAATGCACGACAACGCAAGGCTTAGCAGTGCACGGCTAGACAAGGAAAGAGTAACAGAAGGAAAGGAAGGCAAGGCAAAGCAATGCAAGGCAAGTGAAACAAAAGGCACGGCACGGCAAGGGGAAACAAGGCTAAGGCACGACAACGCAAGCTAGGCAATGCACGGCAAGGCAAGGAAAGGGTAACGCAAGGCAAGGCACGGTCAGGAAGGCAAGGCTAATGCACGACAACGCAAGGCTAGGCAATGCACGGCTAGGGAAGGAAAGCGTAACAGAATGAAAGGAAGGCAAGGCAAAGCAATGCAAGGCAAGTGAAACAAAAGGCACGGCACGGCAAGGAAAAAAGGGTAAGGCACGACAACGCAAGCTAGGCAATGCACGGCAAAGCAAGGAAAGGGTAACGTAAGGGAAGGCACGGTGAGGCAAGGCAAGGCTAATGCACAACAACGCACGGCTAGGCAATGGACGGCAAGGCAAGGAAAGGGTAACGCAAGGGAAGGCACGATCAGGCGAGGCAAGGCTAATGCACGACAACGCAAGGCTAGGCAGTGCACGGCTAGGCAAGGAAAGAGCAACGGAAGGATAGGAAGGCAAGGCAAAGCAAGGCAAGGCAAGTGTAACAAACGGCACGGCACGGCAAGGGGAAACAAGGCTAAGGCACTACAACGCAAGCTAGGCAATGCACGGCAAGGCAAGGAAAGGGTAACGCAAGGCAAGGCACGGTCAGTCGAGGCAAGGCTAATGCACGACAACGCAAGGCTTGGCAGTGCAAGGCTAGGGAAGGAAAGAGTAACAGAAGGAAAGGAAGGCAAGGCAAAGCAATGCAAGGCAAGTGAAACAAAAGGCACGGCACGGCAAGGGGAAACAAGGGTAAGGCACGACAACGCAAGCTAGGCAATGCACGGCAAGGCAAGGAAAGGGTAACGTAAAGCAAGGCACGGTGAGGCAAGGGAAGGCTAATGCACAACAACGCACGGCTAGGCAATGCACGGCAAGGCAAGGAAAGGGTAACGCAAGTGAAGTCACGGTCAGGCGAGGCAAGGCTAAGGCACGACAACGCAAGGCTAGGCAATGCAGGTAAGGCAAGCAAGGAGTAACGGAAGGGAAGGAAGGGAAGGGAAAGCAAGGCAAGGCAAGAGTAACGGAAGGAACGGCACGGCAAGGGGAAACAGGGCTAAGGCATGACAACGCAAGCTAGGCAATGCACGGCAAGGCAAGGAAAGGGCAACGCAAGGCAAGGCACGGTGAGGCAAGGCAAGGCTAAGGCACGAAAACGCAAGGCTAGGCAATGCACGGAAGGCAAGCAAAGAGTAACGGAAAGCAAGAAAGGCAAGGGAAAGCAAGGCAAGGCAAGAGTAAGGGAAGGAACGGCACGGAAAGGGGAAACAAGGCTAAGGCACGACAACGCAAGCTAGGCAATGCACGGAAAGGCAAGGTACGGGTAACGCAAAGCAAGGCACGGTCAGTCGAGGCAAGGCTAATGCACGACAACGCAAGGCTAGTTAGTGCACCGCTAGGCAAGGAAAGAGTAACAGAAGGAAAGGAAGGCAAGGCAAAGCAATGCAAGGCAAGTGAAACAAAAGGCACGTCACGGCAAGGGGAAACAAGGGTAAGGCACGACAACGCAAGGTAGGCAATGCACGGCAAGGCAAGGAAAGGGTAACGCAAGGCAAGGCACGGTGAGGCAAGGCAAGGCTAATGCACAACAACGCACGGCTAGGCAATGCACGGCAAGGCAAGGAAAGGGTAACGCAAGTGAAGTCACGGTCAGGCGAGGCAAGGCTAAGGCACGACAACGCAAGGCTAGGCAATGCAGGTAAGGCAAGCAAGGAGTAACGGAAGGGAAGGAAGGCAAGGGAAAGCAAGGCAAGGCAAGAGTAACGGAAGGAACGGCACGGCAAGGGGAAACAAGGCTAAGGCACGACAACGCAAGCTAGGCAATGCACGGCAAGGCAAGGAAAGGGTAACGCAAGGCAAGGCACGGTGAGGCAAGGCAAGGCTAAGGCACGAAAACGCAAGGCTAGGCAATGCACGGAAGGCAAGCAAAGAGTAACGGAAGGCAAGGAAGGCAAGGGAAAGCAAGGCAAGGCAAGAGTAAGGGAAGGAACGGCACGGAAAGGGGAAACAAGGCTAAGGCACGACAACGCAAGCTAGGCAATGCACGGCAAGGCAAGGAACGGGTAACGCAAAGCAAGGCACGGTCAGTCGAGGCAAGGCTAATGCACGACAACGCAAGGCTAGTTAGTGCACGGCTAGGCAAGGAAAGAGTAACAGAAGGAAAGGAAGGCAAGGCAAAGCAAGGCAATGCAAGTGTAACAAAAGGCATGGCACGGCAATGGGAAACAAGGGTAAGGCACGACAACGCAAGGTAGGCAATGCACGGCAAGGCAAGGAAAGGGTAACGCAAGGCAAGGCACGGTGAGGCAAGGCAAGGCTAATGCACAACAACGCACGTCTAGGCAAAGTACGGCAAGGCAAGGAAAGGGTAACGCAAGGAAAGGCTCTGTCAGGCGAGGCAAGGCTAAGGCACGACAACGCAAGGCTAGGCAATGCACGGAAGGTAAGCAAAGAGTAAAGGAAGGCAAGGAAGGCAAGGGAAAGCAAGGCAAGTAAAGGGTAAGGTAAGGAACGGCACGGCAAGAGGAAACAAGGCTAAGGCACGACAACGCAAGCAAGGCAATGCACGGCAAGGCAAGGAAAGGGTAACGCAAGGCAAGGCACGGTCAGGAAATGCAAGGCTAATGCACGACAACGGAAGGCTAGGCAATTCACGGCAAGGCAAGGAAAGAGTAACGGAATGTAAGGAATACAAGGGAAAGCAAGGCAAGGCAAGAGTAACGGAAGGAACGGCACGGCAAGGGGAAACAATGTTAAGGCACGGCAACGCAAGGCTAGGCAAAGCACGGCAAGGCAAGGAAAGGGTAACGCAAGGCAAGGCACGGTGAGGCAAGGCAAGGCTAATGCACGACAACGCACGGCTAGGCAAAGCAAGGCAAGGGAAGGACAGGGTAACGCAAGGCCAGGCACGGTCAGTCGAGAGAAGGCTAATGCACGACAACGCACGGCTTGGCAGTGCACGGCTTGGCAAGGAAAGCATAACAGAAGGAAAGGAAGGCAAGGCAAAGCAATGCTAGGCAAGTGAAACAAAAGGCACGGCACGGCAAGGGGAAAAAAGGCTAAGGCACGACAACGCAAGCTAGGCAATGCACGGCAAGGCAAGGAAAGGGTAACGCAAGGCAAGGCACGGTCAGTCGATGCAAGGCTAATGCACGACAACGCAAGGCTTGGCAGTGCACGGCTAGGCAAGGAAAGCGTAACATAAGGAAAGGAAGGCAAGGCAAAGCAATGCAAGGCAAGTGAAACAAAAGGCACGGCACGGTAAGGGGATAAAAGGGTAAGGCACGACAACGCAAGCTAGGCAATGCACGGCAAGGCAAGGAAAGGGTAACGCAAGGCAAGGCACGGTCAGACAAGGCAAGGCTAATGCACGATAACGCAAGGCTAGGCAATGCACGGTAAGGCAAGGAAAGAGTAACGGAAGGCAAGGAATGCAAGGGAAACAAGGCAAGGAAGAGTAACGGAAGGAACGGCACGGCAAGGGGAAGCAAGGCTAAGGCACGACAACGCAAGGCTAGGCAATGCACGGCAAGGCAAGGAAAGGGTAACGCAAGGCAAGGCACGGTGAGGCAAGGCAAGGCTAAGGCACGAAAACGCAAGGCTAGGCAATGCACGGAAGGCAAGCAAAGAGTAACGGAAGGCAAGGAAGGCAAGGGAAAGCAAGGCAAGTTAAGGGTAAGGGAAGGAACGGCACGGCAAGGGGAAAGAGGGCTAAGGCATGACAACGCAAGCTAGGCAATGCACGGCAAGGCAAGGAAAGGGTAACGCAAGGCAAGGCACGGTCAGGCAAGGCAAGGCTAATGCACGACAACGCAAGGCTAGGCAGTGCACGGCTAGGCAAGGAACGAGTAACGGAAGGAATGGATGGCAAGGCAAAGCAAGGCAAGGCAAGTGTAACAAAAGGCACGGCACGGCAAGGGGAAACAAGGCTAAGGCACGAATACGCAAGCTAGGCAATGCACGGAAAGGCAAGGAAAGGGTAACGCGAGGCAAGGCAGGGTCAGGCGAGACAAGGCTAAGGCACGACAACGCAAGGCTAGGCAATGCACGGCAAGGCAAGGAAAGGGTAACGCAAGGGAAGGCACGGTGAAGAAAGGCAAGGCTAATGCACAACAACGCACGTCTAGGCAATGCACGGCAAGGCAAGGAAAGGGTAACGAAAGGGAAGTCACGGTCAGGCGAGGCAAGGCTAAGGCACGACAACGCAAGGCTAGGCAATGCAGGGCAAGGCAAGGAAAGAGTAACGGAATGAAAGGAATGCAAGGGAAAGCAAGGCAAGGGAAGAGTAACAGAAGGAACGGCACGGCAAGGGGAAACAAGGCTAAGGCACGACAACGCAAGCTAGGCAATGCACGGCAAGGCAAGGAAAGGGTAACGCAAGGCAAGGCACGGTCAGGAAATGCAAGGCTAATGCACGACAACGGAAGGCTAGGCAATGCACGGCAAGGCAAGGAAAGAGTAACGGAATGTAAGGAATGCAAGGGAAAGCAAGGCAAGGCAAGAGTAACGGAAGGAACGGCACGGCAAGGGGAAACAAGGCTAAGGCACGACAACGCAAGGCTAGGCAAAGCACGGCAAGGCAAGGAAAGGGTAACGCAAGGCAAGGCACGGTGAGGCATGGCAAGGCTAATGCACGACAACGCACGGCTAGGCAAAGCAAGGCAAGGGAAGGAGAGGGTAACGCAAGGGCAGGCACGGTCAGTAGAGGGAAGGCTAATGCACGACAACGCAAGGCTTAGCAGTGCACGGCTAGGCAAGGAAAGCGTAACAGAAGGAAAGGAAGGCAAGGCAAAGCAATGCAAGGCAAGTTAAACAAAAGGCACGGCACGGCAAGGGGAAACAAGGCTAAGGCACGACAACGCAAGCTAGGCAATGCACGGCACGGCAAGGAAAGGGTAACGCAAGGCAAGGCAGGGTCAGGCGAGACAAGGCAAGGCACAATGAGGCAAGGCACGGTGAGGAAGGCAAGGCTAATGCACAACAACGCACGTCTAGGCAATGCACGGCAAGGCAAGGAAAGGGTAACGCAAGGGAAGTCACGGTCAGGCGAGGCAAGGCTAAGGCACGACCACGCAAGGCTAGGCAATGCACGGCAAGGCAAGGAAAGAGTAACGGAATGTAAGGAATGCAAGGGAAAGCAAGGCAAGGCAAGAGTAACAGAAGGAACGGCACGGCAAGGGGAAACAAGGCTAAGGCACGACAACGCAAGCTAGGCAATGCACGGCAAGGCAAGGAAAGGGTAACGCAAGGCAAGGCACGGTCAGGAAATGCAAGGCTAATGCACGACAACGTAAAGCTAGGCAATGCACGGCAAGGCAAGGAAAGAGTAACGGAATGTAAGGAATGCAAGGGAAAGCAAGGCAAGGCAAGAGTAACGGAAGGAACGGCACGGAAAGGGGAAACAAGGCTAAGGCACGACAACGCAAGGCTAGGCAAAGCAAGGCAAGGCAAGGAAAGGGTAACGCAAGGCAAGGCACGGTGAGGCATGGCAAGGCTAATGCACGACAACGCACGGCTAGGCAAAGCAAGGCAAGGGAAGGAGAGGGTAACGCAAGGCCAGGCACGGTCAGTAGAGGGAAGGCTAATGCACGACAACGCAAGGCTTAGCAGTGTACGGCTAGGCAAGGAAAGCGTAACAGAAGGAAAGGAAGGCAAGGCAAAGCAATGCAAGGCAAGTGAAACAAAAGGCACGGCACGGCAAGGGGAAACAAGGCTAAGGCACGACAACGCAAGCTAGGCAATGCACGGCAAGGCAAGGAATGTGTAACGCAAGGCAAGGCACGGTCAGTCGAGGCAAGGCTAATGCACGACAACGCAAGGCTTGGCAGTGCAAGGCTAGGGAAGGAAAGCGTAACAGAAGGAAAGGAAGGCAAGGCAAAGCAATGCAAGGCAAGTGAAACAAAAGGCACGGCACGGCAACGGAAAAAAGGGTAAGGCACGACAACGCAAGCTAGGCAATGCACGGCAAGGCAAGGAAAGGGTAACGTAAGGGAAGGCACGGTGAGGCAAGGCAAGGCTAATGCACAACAACGCACGGCTAGGCAATGGACGGCAAGGCAAGGAAAGGGTAACGCAAGGGAAGTCACGGTCAAGCGAGGCATGGCTACGGCACGACAACGCAAGGCTAGGCAATGCACGGATGGTAAGCAAAGAGTAACGAGAGGCAAGGAAGGCAAGGGAAAGCAAGACAAGTCAAGAGTAAGGGAAGGAACGGCACGGCAAGGGGAAACAAGGCTAAGGCACGACAACGCAAGCTGGGCAAAGCACGGCAAGGCAAGGAAAGGGTAACGCAAGGCAAGGCACGGTCAGGCAAGGCAAGGCTAATGCACGACAACGCAAGGCTAGGCAGTGCACGGCTAGGCAAGGAACGAGTAACGGAAGGAATGGAAGGCAAGGAAAAGCAAGGCAAGGCAAGTGTAACAAAAGGCACGGCACGGCAAGGGGAAACAAGGCTAAGGCACGACAACGCAAGCTAGGCAATGCACGGCAAGGCAAGGAAAGGGTAACGCAAGGCAAGGCAGGGTCAGGCGAGACAAGGCTAAGGCACGACAACGCAAGGCTAGGCAATGCACGGCAAGGCAAGGAAAGGGTAACGCAAGGCAAGGCACGGTGAGGAAAGGTAAGGCTAATGCACAACAACGCACGTCTAGGCAATGCACGGCAAGGCAAGGAAAGAGTAACGGAATGTAAGGAATGCAAGGGAAAGCAAGGCAAGGCAAGAGTAACGGAAGGAACGGCACGGCAAGGGGAAACAAGGCTAAGGCACGACAACGCAAGGCTAGGCAAAGCACGGCAAGGCAAGGAAAGGGTAACGCAAGGCAAGGCACGGTGAGGCAAGGCAAGGCTAATGCACGACAACGCACGGCTAGGCAAAGCAAGCAAGGGAAGGAGAGGGTAACGCAAGGCAAGGCACGGTCAAGCGAGGCAAGGCTAAGGCACGACAACGGAAGGCTAGGCAACGCACGTAAGGTAAGCAAAGAGTAACGGAAGGCAAGGAAGGAAAGGGAAAGCAAGGCAAGTTAAGAGTAAGGGAAGGAACGGCACGGCAAGGGGAAACAAGGCTAAGGCACGAAAACGCAAGCTAGGCAATGCACGGCAAGGCAAGGAAAGGGTAACGCAAGGCAAGGCACGGTCAGGCAAGGCAAGGCTAATGCACGACAACGCAAGGCTAGGAAGTGCACGGCTAGGCAAGGAACGAGTAACGGAAGGAATGAAAGGCAAGGCAAAGCAAGGCAAGGCATGTGAACCAAAAGGCACGGCACGGCAAGGGGAAACAAGGCTAAGGCACGACAACGCAAGCTAGGCAATGCACGGCAAGGCAAGGAAAGGGTAACGCAAGGCAAGGCACGGTGAGGCAAGGCAAGGCTAATGCACAACAACGCACGGCTAGGCAATGCACGGCAAGGCAAAGAAAGGGTAACGCAAGTGAAGTCACGGTCAGGCGAGGCAAGGCTAAGGCACGACAACGCAAGGCTAGGCAATGCAGGTAAGGCAAGCAAGGAGTAACGGAAGGGAAGTAAGGCAAGGGAAAGCAAGGCAAGGCAAGGTTAACGGAAGGAACGGCTCGGCAAGGGGAAACAAGGCTAAGGCACGGCTACGCACGGCTAGGCAATGCACGGCCAGGCAAGGAAAGGGTAACGAAAGGCAAGGCACGGTGAGGCAAGTCAAGGCTAAGGCACGAAAACGCAAGGCTAGGCAGTGCACGGAAGGCAAGCAAAGAGTAACGGAAGGCAAGGAAGGCAAGGGAAAGCAAGGCAAGTTAAGGGTAAGGGAAGGAACGGCACGGCAAGGGGAAACAGGGCTAAGGCATGACAAGGCAAGCTAGGCAATGCACGGCAAGGCAAGGAAAGGGTAACGCAAGGCAAGGCACGGTCAGGCAAGGCTAGGCTAATGCACGACAACGCAAGGCTAGGCAATGCACGGCAAGGCAAGGAAAGGGTAACGCAAGGCAAGGCTCAGTCAGGCGAGGCAAGGCTAAGGCACGACAACGCAATGCTAGGCAATGCACGGAAGGTAAGCAAAGAGTATCGGAAGGCAAGGAAGGCAAGGGAAAGCAAGGCAAGTTAAGGGTAAGGTAAGGAACGGCACTGCAAGGGGAAACAAGGCTAAGGCACGACAACGCAAGCTAGGCAATGCACGGCAAGGCAAGGAAAGGGTAACGCAAGGCTAGGCACGGTCAGGAAATGCAAGGCTAATGCACGACAACGGAAGGCTAGGCAATGCACGGCAAGGCAAGGAAAGAGTAACGGAATGTAAGGAATGCAAGGGAAAGCAAGGCAAGGCAAGA